>NW_015506273.1:60895-74835 GCF_001515645.1 Sinocyclocheilus grahami
AGTTTGCCACGCAACGTCGTCTTTAAAAAGACGCACCCGTGAATGCTCTTTTAGGGAAAAAGCTCTTTTAGCATACTGAAGCGCACAGGGGAGATGGCCGCCTGCAATACAAACAGGGGGTAGTGCAGCCCGATGTGTGCAACCCACACGACACGGGAAAACCACCACCGCTGAAGCGCCGTACCACCAACACGAAGAGCTCTCGAAAAGAGCACGCTGAACTCGTTCAGTCTTCTTCTCTCAGTAGAGCAGTCAGGAGCAGAACGATGTGATCGCTTTGCTCCGAAGCGAAAAGCTGAATATGCGCTGCACCTGCTGCCTACTTATACTCACGCTGTGATCAGCGGCAGCTGGATGCAATAATCGCATGCCAATGCGCATTGGCTCGTTTAGTTTACACTCGGAGTAGATTGGTCTCTCTAAGCGAGATCCCAATTCATCGGTCATCCGACGTGACGTCGAGAGTGACCAATTGAATGGGAAATGAAGAGTTTGGTTCTAAAACGCAATAAAGCCATTTTGATTAATTTGAGTAAAAAAGTTTTCTTTACCAAGAAAGTGGCAAGATGAAAAACACTATTTTCTGTTTCAAACTTTCACATAGCATCTTTAGGTTATAATAACATACAAGATTTAAATCCAGATTTTGATTTTCAAAGATTTATTATAAGATTGTATAATTTTTTCCCCAAAATGCAATAAATGTATGACACTTTTTTTTTCATTGAATCAATATAAAAGTAATTTTTCATATTGAAACTGTTGAAAATACACAACATAGTAAGTTGATCCACATATGACAGGCTCTGAACTTGGTCAATACTAATCTTATATACAGGCACTGGGCTAAAAATACATTCAATCAGTCATCGCTCCCAAAATGAATTCAACGGGTCATCTTGTTAATGCTATAAATTAATTACAACAATAAAAGAAAATTTCATCATGAACATACATGAACAACAATATCACATTAAACCACAGAAATTCCAAAATGACATTTCCCTTACATTCAACTTCCAAAAGTGCATTCATCTTTGCCATGTTACATTCATTTAGTTGACTAGTGCTATACGCTATATTAACAAAAACATTAATGGCATTAATAAAAACACTTACACTGACAAGCTACGCAATATCACGTTCATAATCGAATGCGACTCATCTGCGATTATGAACGCGATATTGCATAACTTGCTAGTGATCTACGGCTCTGTGTATTAAATGCCGCTACATCTGAAAGCACGCGATGGAGATTTATCACAGAACCGGCTTTACTGACGAGATGCGCATGACAATCACATGCGATTTATCGTGCAGCCCTAAGTTTGTTTGTGGATCACAAAGTACAAAATAGATGAGGAAAACTAGGATGCCGGGTGTATTCAAAGCACCGCCATTACTGTCTAGAGTGCGTGGAATGGTGCGCTGTGATTGGTTGAGCAGATATATCGCATTCTGCAAAGAAAGGAGACTGGCGTTTGTCACGGTTTGGGAAAAAAATTACCTAATAACTCGTGCGGATATCGTATTTTGCGTAAAATAAAAAATTGACTTTTCAATACCGACCAGATACTATACTGATTTTGGCGGAAACTAATTTTTTTTTTTTAAATGGCGTTTATCGCGTTTTGGAACCAAACTCTTCAAATGCTGGTGACTTTCTTGTTATTGTAAATCTGTATTTCCCATTAACACCTTTTTTTCTTTCTTTTTTTTTTGGCTGATGAATGCTGAATAAAAGTCAGTGTAACAGTGTTAAGTACCCTTTTTATTTGCGTGTGATTATGTGAATATTTTTACACATATTAGAACCCTTGAAAAGTTCCTGGGTTTAGTGTGAATCTTCATCATAACAATAGAAAAGAGGAGCAGAATGGCAGTTATCATGAAACAGCAGGGTTTGCTCTGGCAGCCTGGACGTTTTTGGTAATCACATTCAGGTAGAATAATAGATAGCTTAAGTCACCCTTCCTATCAAAAAGACACACACTGTCACAGTTTAGAAATTAAATTGATTTGATTGATTTGATTAAATTTATTAACTCATAGCAAAATTGTGTGATTGATTATCAGGGCTTGAAATGAATTTATGTGCAAGAGAGAGGTTAATGCAGTGCAGTTTTCATTATAAATGAGTCAAAGTTAATGATAAGAACAAGATAGCTAGCAACATAACAGCAACTTAGACTATTATGAGTGTTCGAGCTAACATAACTATGTAGCGGGGACATCTCTGATTTTTGTTTTAGTTAGTAAACAAAACCTTTATATGTTCTGTTCAGTCAGATTAATCAAATGTGTAAAATTACCAGCCTATACATTTTCACATCTATACATTTATAAAATAAATTAGTAAATTTGAACCACTGAACTGGAATGACCATTAACTTTTGCACTTTGTAAGTGCCCATTTCTGAGGAGGACTAGAGAGAGCATGTGCGGAAATCAGTAACAGAGGAATTTCCTGTAGTAAAGTGTTATTTCTCTCTCGTGCAGGTTTGATGATTGTTTGCCCAAATGATAAATACAGCTGTGAACCTGTTAGTTTCTATGTAATTTGTTGTTTTGTGTGATTTAGCAACAAAGGACAGACGACCACAGTAAATATAGGTGCAGAATTTACACGATGGGAAACACTAAAAGCACAGAAGAAAATGAAGAGTGATGTGGAGCTGGCAGCTTTTCTTCTCAACCGGTGGGAACACAAAATTATCTTTTAAATTCCACAATTTAACTAAAAGGTTTAATTTGCAACATAAATAATCAACCATGCCAAAGTGCATAATACATTTTTCTATAGCATGTAACTTAGCTTTTGAAATGGTGTACACTCTGCCTTTTGAAACAAATTTAGCACTTTAAAGGGGTCATATGATGCTTTTTTAAAGATCATCATTTTGTGTATTTGGTGTAACAGAATATGTTGACATGCTTTAATGTTCAAAAAACACATTATTTTTCAAATACTGTACATTATTGTAGGTCCTCTATGCCCCGCCTCTCTCAAACGCTTTGTTTTCTACAAAGTTCGTCCATAAAATGCATTGCTGTTCTGTTGTAAGTAATCTTAAAGATTCCTAAATGTATCTACTTTCGGAAGGCCAAATAAAGTGCTTTTGCTTTTGCCTAGAAACACACAGCGTCTCCCTGACATGCTGCTTCAACACTAACTGCGGTTACTGAAACCACGCCTTCTTTCTTTGCGTGAACATTTGGGCGCATTATGCAAATATTGCCACATAGTGAGGTAGATATGTGGGGGCGTGTTAGAACGAGCCGTTTTAGGGGGACGTGGCAGAGTCTTAACTTTGATAAAGAATATCTCTTTGGTTTTGAGACTTTAGTCTTTGCAACTTCAGGGATCTTATCTATGCACAATCAGCTTGTAACACTCCAAAAAGAAAGGAAAACTTGAAATCGCATCATATGACCCCTTTAAAATAAGTGTTAAAATACTCTGCATCCCATAAACCAAAAGGTTCAAGAGAAATGCATGTGTTCCTAAAAAGACAACATTTATGTTGTCATGTCAGTTGTGTGATGATAATGGCTTTGGCTACGACCTTCTGACATTTTCTGTCGTTGATATGTGATGTTGTCAGTCAGTTTTTCAGAGATTAAAGATATTTGTGTGTTCTTTCATGAAATAAACAAAAAGAGAGAAAAAATATATAATTATACTGATGTTGGAAAAAAATAGTTTCTTACAAATTTCTCTAATATCGGAAATTAATTTCCTAACAGGATTCAATATGAGAAATCAGACTTCCAGAATTACCGCTTCAAAAAGAATTTCAGAGAAAGTCTTGTCTGGATCTTCCAGGTAGGAAAAAAATATTGTTTATATTAATAAATAAAGTTAATTTTTGTTTAAAAAAATTGTGAAATAAAGTTTATATTATATCAAATACATTATTCAACAACTGTAAAATTGCATATTTTATTTGTTAAAAATAATTAATGTCTGCAGTGTTTCCCCTATTATTTTAGTTGTGCACACATCCACATCACTGCCATGATGGACTCTTTTTCATGTTGGTAGAGGAATATCTCATAAAAACAACCTCTACAGCTTTCATATCAGCATGTCTTGTGCTGCTATCAGTAGGAAGATGCACACAATCTATTCTAACTTATATTACTTAAGAAATGGTTAAATTAAAACCTTAGTTAAAGTTACAGTTATTTGCAATCAATATTTAGCAACTTTACAGCTATGCATGATATACAGTCATATACAAATTAATATACAGTCATATGGACATTTGGAAATGTTCATTTTCCCTAACTCAATTCTGGTAATTCTGTAAAAAAAAAACGTTTTACTGTTTTTGCTAAGACGTTTACTAGCATTTAATGTTGCATCAATATCATCAATGAGTCATGTAAAAATTGCAGCAGCAATGCTCATACATCAGTAGTGGCAATGTGCCTGCTAAATTGAATATAGGGAAACACTGGTTTGACATTTTTATAGGTACTTTCAATAATAGTACTTAAAATTACTGAATAAAGTTTGATATGATAACTGATGCTCTAAAATTATATTAAATACTGATGTTCTAAAAATTTATTTTTTTGTCTATACTATTGCTACTTTACGGAAGTTCTAAGCGGCCATGCATTAGTATACATTTTTTCTTGTTTTCTCGTGATCACGACTTTATTTTTGTTGTGATCTCGACATAACAAAAGTTGTTTTCTCGTTATCATGACTTATTTTTCTCGTGATCCCAACATAACAAAAGTTGTTGTCTCGTTATCACGACTTATTTTTCTTTTGATCTCGACATAACAACGGTTGTTCTCTAAGATACACAACTGTGCCAACAGTTGGCAGTATAGAACTATTGATGGGGAGTTGTATAGGCTACTGTCTCAAATAAAGCCTACTGTACACGTTTGGGACAGAGGACCTTCTTCATGATAGGCTATCTATAATTTGTGCTGTTCTATACTGCATATCCACTAGATATGCATCGTGAGTCAACTGTTGCTATAGTAACGAACACATCCTTGATGGTGACATTCTAAAATGCTTAACCTGGCTTAATGCGTTAATTGAGAGTGTTTTTAAAAGACAAAACTCAGTATACACATTATTAGTAATTCATACTATGTACAGACAAGAAGATGAGCCCATAATAAGAACGCAATGCGTTTAATTCCGCGTTAAGTCCCATAGAATACCTTTACGGACAACACGTATAAATGTGTTAAGGCAGTGTTTTTAAAAGACCAAACTCAGTAAACACATCATTAATAAAGCATTCTATGTACAGACAAGCAAATAAGCCCACAAGAAAAACGTGTAGCGTTCGCATCCTGGACTCATCTGCTTGTCTGTGCATAGGCTATTATAATTTATTAATAATGTGTTTACTGAGTTTGGTCTTTTAAAAACACTCTCTTAACGCATTAAGCAACTGTTAGTAAATTAACAATTTGGTCCCTCTATATCTCTTTGCCACCTCTGAAAATTCTCAGTCCCTTAAAGTGTATACGGCCGGGAAGCAAGAAAACACACATTCAAATTGTATTCTCAATACTTCAATTTATTCATAGAAACAAAGATATTATATAGGCATATGTCGAGGGGAGTTTCAACCCTTTAACCAATGAGGATATAGATGACATACATATAGGATCTTGGCCAAGAACATGTGTTTATATAAAATGGCCACATGTACAGAAAAATATGGACATATTAGGAATAGACTTGACGAAGGATGCTGAACTCTCTTCAGAGTTCATCACGAACCCCTTTTACCTTGGAGTCCTAGCATTCATGTCCTTATTTGAACATTTGAACCAAGAAAAGCTAATGCATACATGTGCGCATGCGTACCTCGAATATGAGTAAGAGACATTAAAACATCATACAAGAGAGAGAGAGAGAACAGATGGGGAGGAGGGGGATTCAGAGAGATTCTGGATCGGCGGTTTGTCTCATTTTATAAATCAAACATCGTTTAGAAAATAGATGCTAAATGACTACAAAAGCACTGCACAAAACAGTGCAGCGCAAAAAGTCGCAATAATGGTAATCAGTATTCAATTCCCTTATATTTATGTATGGTACACGTTTACCATTTCATGAAACTATCATAAATAATGAAGCCCAAGTGCCTCCTACAGGCCTATTATGTGAAATGTAGGCTGGCAAAGTGGTGACGTGAAAGGACTTTAATATTAAAATATTTGATAATTATGCAGCATTAGGAAAGTGTTTATGCTCATCAAGTCTGCATTTATTTGATCAAAAACACAAAAAACTGTATTTAAAAAAAAAAATTTAAATTGTACTCAATTTAAAATAATGTTTTTCCTATTTTAATATACTTTAAAATATAATTTATTTATGTGATGCAAAGCTGAATTTTCAGCATCATTACTCCAGTCTTCAGTGTCACATGATCATAAGGACACAGTTCACATCCAGTGACTCAGCATCAGTGTGGAAAGGTCTAAAAGAGATCACCAACTACAAGACACCATCCCACAGCACTGTGGAGAATCAACAACTGACAGACGATCTTAATGAGTTTTACTGCAGGTTTGAAAAAACACCCCACACCCGCCCTGAACACCTTCTTTGGGATGGCACAATCAAGCGACGTTCACTTGCAGAACGCAAGCTTCTAGACGGCACATAATTCTGAAGTAATGAATTTAGGTAAAGGGGTGCAGAGCCAGTGGTGGTTTTGTAGGCAAACATCAATGCCTTGAATTTTATGCGAGCAGCTATTGGTAGCCAGTGCAAATTGATAAAGAGAGGTGTGACGTGCATTCTTTTTGGCTCATTAAAAATTAATCTTGCTGCCGCATTCTGGATTAATTGTAAAGGTTTGATAGAACTGGTTGGAAGACCTGCCAAGAGAGCATTGCAATAGTCCAGCCTGGACAGAACAAGAGCTTGAACAAGGAGTTGTGAAGCATGTTCCGAAAGAAAGGGTTTGATCTTCTTGATATTGAATAAAGCAAATCTGCAGGACCGGACAGTTTTAGCAATGTGGTCTGAGAAAGTCAGCTGATCATCAATCATAACTCTTTCAGGTTTCTGGCTGTTTTTGAAGGAGTTATGGTTGATGTGCCTAACTGGATGGTGAAATTGCGATGAAATTATGGGTTTGCTGGAACAACAAGCAGTTCTGTCTTGGCAAGGTTGAGTTGAAGGTGATGGTCCTTCATCCAGCAAGAAATATCTGTTAGACAAGCTGAGATGCGAGCAGCTATCGTCGGGTCATCAGGATGGAATGAGAGGTAGAGTTAAGTGTCATCAGCATAGCAGTGGTATGAAAAGCCATGTTTCTGAATGACAGAACCTAGTGATGCCATGTAGACAGAGAAGAGAAGTGGTCCAAGAACTGAGCCCTGAGGCACCCCAGTAGATAGATGTTGCGACTCACCTCTCCAAGATACCTTGAAGGACCTATCTGAGAGGTAAGACTCAAACCACTGGATTGCAGTTCCTGAGATGCCCTTTGCCAAGCAAGGCAAAACTGGTTGCTGTCAAGGAGGTTGTTCTGTGTGAGAAAGGCAGATACTTGGTTGAACACAGCTCGTTCAAGTGTTTTTGCAATGAAAGGAAGAAGGGAAACTACTCCTATGTGTGAGTGTGTGTGGTTTACAAAGAAATGTAGAAAATACAAAAGATTAGGCTACTGTCACACCCCTGTGGACTGTTGATTGTGGTTTCTCCCTTTGTGTCCATATTTGGTTGTTCCTGTTCTCATTATCAGTTAATCACCTCATTGTGCTCACCTGTCTGCCCCTCGTTATCTGCCCTATATCAGTTCCTGTCGATTGTGTTCTAGTTTGTCGGTTATTGTGAATGTTACCCTGTTCGTGTGTGCCTACCCTGTCTGGATATTACTCTTCTGTGGATTATTAAAGACTGCATACTGTTGACTTCTTCGTCTTCATCGTTCTGCCTGATCACACACCGTCTTGTGACAGAATAACCGACCCAAACATAAACTATTTAAGCGGCATCTTCCCCTTGTTTTTGTTTTTCGGTTTTGTTAGTTTTTGTTTTCTGTTATGGATGACCCTGCCGTCCTCGTCCTCCTGCTGGAGCAGGGGGATCGCTCTCTTGAGGACCACACTAAAGACTTTGTGTTCCTCGCTAACCTCACACACTACCCAGACAACTGCCTCTGCTCATTCTATCGAGCTGGACTTAACCCCATCACACGAGCACAGTTGTCCGGGGATGGTCAGCGAGAGAGCATCGCCGCCTTCATTCGCTAACCTCACACACTACCCAGACAACTGCCTCTGCTCATTCTATCGAGCTGGACTTAACCCCATCACACGAGCACAGTTGTCCGGGGATGGTCCTCGAGAGAGCATCGCCGCCTTCATCGAGTGGGTGCTGGTGTCCTGCAAGTCACATCTGACCGTGGACATTGCGGACAACAACACCAGCCCCACTCAGGACCCAGAGCCCAGTCAAGGACCACCCCGCGGCGCGGAGCTGGACGAGCCCACCGCAGACGGAGAGCCAGAGCCTGCCGCGGTCGTTGAGCCATCGCCATCAGGAGCGACAGAGCTGATGATCGCCCTGGAGCTTGAGCCCCAAGTGTCTGACCAGGTGCGAGAGCCGACAGCACAAGCAACGGTGGATACAGCTGTGGAGATCATGGGGGCAATGGAAAGCCCCGCCCACAGCGCCACCACTGGGGGTGAGCACAAACTGGACTTGGGAGATTTAATAGACTTGCACTCAGAGATACCCGTCCTTCAGTTTTCACCCGACCTGTTTACCTGGGAAAATATACCACCCAACCTCCCGCTCCCGCCTCCTCTCATTGACCTGTTCCCTTCGTCAACACCCTCTCCGCTGTATCCCGTCAGCCTCTCTCCTCACCCTCAGCTCACCATCTGTGGCGTGGGCTCGCCGCTGGTCTGCCTATCACCAGCTCCATTGGCGTTGAGTCTGGAGGATCCCTCGACTCTACCTTCAGCCTCCGAGGCCCAGACTCCACCTTGGTCATGCGACCCAGCGACTCCACCATGGCTCCTAGCTCCCTCCTCTCCACCGTGGCCCATCAGTCCACCAGCTCCACCGGGCTCCATCGTCCCTCCGGCTCCACCTTGGTCAGTTGTCGACCATCCGCCGCCTCGGGCCTCCACTTCTCTGGCTCCGCCTCGTCCCTCCGTCCCTCAGGCTCTGTCAGGCTCCACCTTCCCTCTGGCTCCACCTCAGTCCTCTGTCGCTCCGGCTCCACTGCGGCCTTCCGGATCCCTGTCTCCGCCTCGGTCGCCAGCGCCATCTACTCCGCCTTGGCCCTCCGGATGCTCTGTGTCACCCTGACTCATCGGCTCTCCGTCTCCACCTCGGGCTCCTCCAGCACCTGCTCCGCCGCTGTCGGTCAGCCCCCTGGAGTTGTCAGCCCTTACTTCACCATGGCTACTACCTCCGTCGGCTCCACCGTGGGCCGCTACCATGCCTGGGTCCCACCTGGCTCCTACTCCTTCTCCGGTTCCCTCCTGTCTTCTCCCTGGCTCCTCCCTCCATCGTCACCTCCCTGGACTCTGTTAGTCATCCTCCTCCTGGGAGCCCGTCCGCCGCCGAAAACTCCACCTGTCTGGTCTGCCTGCCAGCCCTTTGCCTTCTCCTGTCACCATCCCATATCCACTCCTTTGTCCTCCTCCTAATCCCCCTCCGTCCCTCCCTCTGTCTCCACGGCACGAGGATGCGCCTTCCGGGAGGAGGGCGATCTGTCACGCCCCTGTGGACTTTTGATTGTGGTTTCTCCCTCTGTGTCCATATTTGGTTGTTCCTGTTCTCATTATTAGTTAATCACCTCATTGTGCTCACCTGTCTGCCCCTTGTTATCTGCCCTATATCAGTTCCTGTCGATTGTGTTCTAGTTTGTCAGTTATTGTGAATGTTACCCTGTTCGTGTGTGCCTACTCTGTCTGGATATTACCCCTCTGTGGATTATTAAAGGCTGCATGTTGTTATATTCTTCGTCTTCGTCGTTCTGCCTGATCACACACCGTCTCGTGACAGCTACAACACTGGATAACATCACTGAACTAAATTATACACATATGTAAATCACATTTCTTATTAATATACATTTATTAACAATAAAGATTAAAAATAAGAAAGATGCACATTACAAATGGGTTGTACGTCGTTGTAAATGAGAAACAGATGAGTCGTGCAGCAGTAACGTAATGATAACATAAAATTTCAAACAAAATGATCATATTTATTCAAGCATTTAACATTTATAAGTTAATTAAATGTCTGTAATGAATGGCACAAATTATAGATAGCCTATCATGAAAAAGGTCCTCTGTCCCAAACGCGTACAGTAGGCTATATTTGAGACAGTAGCCTATACAACTCCCCATCAATAGTTCTATACTGCCACATGTTGGCGCAGTTGTGTAATTTAGAGAACAACTCTTGTTATGTCGTGATAACGAGACAACAACTTTTGTTATGTCGAGATCACAAGAAAAATAAAGTCGTGATCACGAGAAAACTTTTGTTATTTCGAGATCACGAGAAAACTACTTTTGTTATGTTGAGATCATGGGGAAATTAAGTCGTGATAATGAGAAGACAACTCTTGTTATGTCGAGATCACGAGAAAACAAGAAGGAAAAAAATAATAATGTATGGCCGCTTAGAACTTCCGTACTATTTTGTAGGTAAATGTCTCACATTATCACAGCTTCAATAAAGATTTTTACTGTTGCCTCTCTGTAACTTGTTTGACCTCATGATCATATGTGGATGTAAGATTTAATTACATTTTATTGTTGTAATTTTTTTTTATTGTTTGATTTTAGGACCTTGAGTACAAAATAATTGTATTTCTGAAGACTGAGCTGGAAAAGTTTAAGAAAATATTAAAAGAAGAGAACACACAATACTTTGTCCAGGACTTTATAGAGGACATGTGCAGTGTCAAAGAAGCAGCTCTTGATATCACACTTTACTTTCTAAAAAGTATGAAGCAAGATAAACTTGCAGACACTCTAAAAGGTAAGAGGCTCATGCGCATCTGTTATACTCTCACTTATAAAATAAGGAAAGAAAAGTAGGATCAAGTGTTTTTTTTGTGTTTGTTTAGATGAGCTGGTCTTCATTCATCAACGACGACTTAAATCGAACCTGAAGAAAAAGTATCAGTTTGTGTTTGAAGGAATTGCAAAGCATGGTGACTCAACACTTCTGAAGAACATCTACACAGATCTCTATATTACTCAGGGTTGTAGAGAACAGGTCAATACTGAACATGAAGTAAGACAGATTGAAGTTACTTCCAGGCGTCATGAATCACAAGAGATACAGGTTGAATGCACAAATTTGTTCAAAGCACCCGAACAAGACAAGCAGATCAGAACTGTACTGACAAAAGGAGTTGCTGGCATCGGAAAATCAGTCTCTGTGCAAAAGTTTATTCTGGATTGGACAGAAGGAAAAGAAAATCAAGATATCAGCTTTATATTTCCTCTTCCATTCAGAGAGATTAACTTAAAAGAGGAAGAAAAACAAGGTTTGATGAGCCTGATAAGTCAGTTTTTCCCAGAGACAAAAGGACTGAACCTTACAAGAAATGATAAATTCAAAGTCCTGTTCATTCTTGATGGTTTGGATGAATGTCGTCTTCCTCTAAACTTTAAGGATAATGAGACATGGCGTGACGTCTCATCACCAGCCTCTCTGGATGTTCTCCTCACAAACCTCATCAAGGGGAATCTGCTTCCTTCTGCTCTCATCTGGATCACCACCAGACCAGCAGCTGCCAGTAAGATTCCTCCTGACTCTATCGACCGGGTAACAGAGGTCAGAGGGTTCAATGATGCACAGAAGGAGGAGTATTTCAAAAAAAGATTTGAAGATCAGAATCTGGCCAGTGAAATCATTGATCATGTTAAACAATCAAAGAGTCTCTTTATCATGTGCCACATCCCAGTCTTCTGCTGGATTTCAGCCACTGTTCTCCAGAACATTTTAGAGGAGAAAAGAAATAATGATCTGAAAAACGATCAGGGTGATGCCTCCAAGGAAACAAATACTGAAGACACTCCCAAGACTCTGACACAAATGTACACACACTTTCTCCGTTTTCAGATGCTGCAGAGTAGACGAAAGTATGATGGAGAATACACACCAGATGTTTCCTGGGATAAAGATGCCATATTTTCACTGGGGAAACTGGCATTTCATCAGCTGGAAAGAAACAACCTCATCTTCTATGACACAGACCTGGAAGCCTGTGGTATTGATGTCTCTAAAGCATCAGTGTACTCAAGCATGTGTACCCAGATCTTTAAGGAGGAAACAGGGATCATTCTTGGTACCATGTACTGCTTTGTTCACATGAGCATTCAAGAGTTTATTGCAGCCCTTTATGCACATCTGTTTCTAGACATCAACAAGAAAAATGCATTTGTTCAAGATTCTACAGAACATGAAAACCAAAATGACACCATGATTAATTTGCTCAAGACTGCAGTGGACAAGGCACTTGAGAGTGACATTGGACACCTGGACCTTTTCCTTCGCTTCCTTCTCGGTTTGTCACTTGAGTCTAAAAAAACACTCTTACGAGGTCTGTTAACTCAGCAAGATGGCAATGACCAGAGCACAAAGGAAATAGTTCAGTACATCAAGCAGAAACTAGAAGCTAATCTGTCTTCAGATAGATCCATCAATCTGTTCTACTGTCTGAATGAACTGAACGACCAAACTCTGGTGAAAGAGATTCAGACCCACCTTAGAGAAGGAAGTCTCTCATCTGCTGATCTTTCTCCTGCTCAGTGGTCTGCTGTGGCCTTTGTGTTGTTGACATCAGAGGAAGAGATGGAGGAGTTTGAGCTTCAGAAATTCAAGAAATCAGACGAGTGTCTCATTAGATTATCACCAGTCATAAAAACCTCCAAAAAAGCTTTGTTAGTAATTTGTCACATTTTGCACTCATCTTAAAAACACATTTATCAATAACCCTCTATAATTCATTTTTTGAATCATATACCACCTGCAAGTTAATTCTAAACAACACGCCAAAGTTATTCTCTCTATATAGTTTAATTGAATATAATATGAGAATGCTTTATATTATGCACTTCAAACAAATACATAAACATATAGTGTAATGTGGCCCTGACAGGTGCTCTGGCAGATGTGTGTGCTGTATAATGCATTTGGAGATTTTTTTTTCCTCAGTGTATAACTTACATACACTTGCAGTTATATGTTTAGATGTAATTTTCAGAAAATCCTGCAAGTATTTGCATTTTGCATAAAAGTTCTTCCTGACAGTAAGTTTTTGATGAACTTCACAGACTTCATTAATCGAACAAGAACACGCACATCCACATCAAACAAGTAGAGCACATTAGAAATGTAATGCAATAATTCTAACTAAAATATGCATTTTTCTAAGATGAATGTAGGTTTAAAATGCTACATGAAACTTAATTATATTTAAGGGGAACAGTAACGTCTCGGTTACGTATGTAACCCTCGTTCCCTGAAGGAGGGAACGGAGACATCACGTCGGAGGACCGACGAATTGGGATCTCGCTTAGAGGGACCAATCTACTTCGAGTGTAAACTAAACGAGCCAATGCACATTGGCATGCAATTATTGCATCCAGCTGCTGCTGATCACAGCGTGAGTATAAGTAGGCAGCAGATGCAGTGCATTTTCAGGTTTTCGCTGAGGAGCCGAGCCGGTGACCCGGCCGCTCAGCGGTGGTACAGGAGCTGTGGCGACGGGACGTGACGTCTCCGTTCCCTCCTTCAGGGAACGAGGGTTACATACGTAACCGAGACGTTCCCTCTCAGTCGGTCACTCTCGACGTCACGTCGGAGGACCGACGAATTGGGATCCTATCAAAAGGCCACAGCTACCGCCCCTTCCAGTGTCCTGTGGAAGCCATCTACGCCCCTACTTTTTGGC
>NW_015506273.1:74881-75239 GCF_001515645.1 Sinocyclocheilus grahami
GTGGAGGGAGACAGCCTTTGCTCCAGACCTTGCTGCAAGAAGGACAGCACAACTCCGATCGGGCATCTCCGGGGATCTTCTCGGCGAGAAGAACACCACTCACTGAACAGGTTCCACTTCAAAGCGTAGGCGTGTCTCGTAGACGGTGCTCTCGCGGAAGTGATGGTGTCAACTACCTCTTGGGGTAAGCCACTTAGAACCTCCGCATGAAGTTTCCAAAGGTCTGGACGCGGGTGCCAAAGGGTGCCCTGTCTCTGAGTCAGTAAATCCTTCCTCAGAGGAATCGGCCAAGGAGGGGCTGTCGGGAGGAGCATTAGTTCCGGGAACCAGGTCCGGGTAGGCCAATAGGGTGCCACCA
>NW_015506273.1:76416-78421 GCF_001515645.1 Sinocyclocheilus grahami
CATTTCTGCATGAGCATCTTGAACGGGAGCCTGTGAAGGGCCCGGTTCACGACGCGCAGGTCCAAGATAGGTCTCAACCCACCGCCTTTCTTGGGTACAATGAAGTAAGGGCTATAAAACCCCGACCTCATATCGGCTGGAGAGACCAGCTCTATCGCATCCTTCGCCAGTAGGACTGCGATCTATACACGCAAGACGGGGGCATCTGCTGCTTTCACTGACATAAAGTGGACGCCCCTGAACTTGGGAGGGCGCCGGGCGAACTGAATCGCATAGCCGAGCCTGACGGTTCGACGGAGCCATCGGGTACAATGAAGTAAGGGCTATAAAACCCCGACCTCATATCGGCTGGAGAGACCAGCTCTATCGCATCCTTCGCCAGTAGGACTGCGATCTATACACGCAAGACGGGGGCATCTGCTGCTTTCACTGACATAAAGTGGACGCCCCTGAACTTGGAAGGGCGCCAGGCGAATTGAATCGCATAGCCGAGCCTGACGGTTCGACAGAGCCATCGAGGTGGGCTGGGTAGCTCTAGCCAGGCTCCCAGACACCGCGCAAGTGGCATCAACGGAACTACAGGCGTACCCGCAGTGGGGCAGTGCGAAAGAATGCAGGGACCCAGCCCGGGCGTCTCTTTGCCGGTCCGAGGCGGGGTCTGAGTGTGTGCAACACTGACCTGCGTTTGAGCAGAGGGTGCGTGGGTAGTCCGTTGGTTCGTCCTCCAAATCCGCCCACTGCTGCTCGCTGGCGAGAGAGGAGGGTGAGTGTGATACGGCTCTGGACCGTCCACAGCCCCCCGTCCCCTCAGGGGACCCAGAGAAGGAAGAAATTGCTCTTTTGTCGAGAATTTGGGTACCACTGACCGCGAGGCCAGTGGCAGAAAAAAGGAAACAAAGGATTCTCCACCCGGCCCTCCTCCGGGGGAGGGAGTGGTGCGTTCACCATCTCCCGAAGAGCAACTCCCTCCATCTCTGGGTCGCCCGTCTCAGGGCCTTTTGCTCCTTCGCTTACCACCAGGTCTGGCGGGGGCCGACGAGCGGGCTTAGGCGCTGCCACCGGCGGCCGGGTGGAGGCAGCAGCTGCACGCCGGGGCAGGATTTACCTGATGGCCTCAGTCTGCTTTTGGGCGGCGGAGAACTGCTGGGCCGCCGGTCGCCGAACCTGGGACACGGGGGCGTTCAAGAATCTTGTCTTGTCCGTCTCGCGCATGTCGGCCAGACACAGCCAGAGAGCCAGAGATCAGATGCGGTTCGGAGCTCTTTCAGAACTTCCGGATCATAACCACCCTTGTGCTTAGCAAGTTCTCACCAGCTTCTCCACAGGTCACATAAACATCGCCGGACAGACTAGACGAGTACCTACAGACCCGGGGGGGAGGCACGGTTTGCCCTGCTGGGTGGAGGTGGTATCAGGACACAACTGCATCGCAACCGACTGCTCCACCAGGGGGACTCCTGTATACCCCCCTAGCTTCACCACCGTCGAGAGTGGTGAGGGAGGAGGAGCTAGCAGGTCAGTTTCCGGCAGAAAAAGGTGCCTTCCACGACCTGGAAAGCCCCCTCATACACCTGCGGGAAGAATGGCACTGGGGCAGGGCACTGAGAACCAGTGCGGGCCACCCCGACGAACCAATCGTCCAACCTTGAGGGCTCGAGACATGGTGGAGGTTTCCACTCGAGCCCTACCCTCACAGCGGCCCGGGAAAGCATAGCCGTCATTTCCAGATCCGATTCAGGCATTGCTACAATCCTAGTGGGCAGCGGCGCAGCCTAATCTTCCTCCAGAAAGCTCCTACTCACCCTCCGATGCAGCAATCGACATCCAATCGTCGGGAGGAGCGCCGAAGAATACTGCTGGTACGCTCCTTGTAGAGGGCCCAACATGTTCCTTTGGCAGCTCAACTGGTTGCGGAGTTCAAGAGGAGCGATGGTCCCCCGAGGGTTGGTTCCCTGGAGGGTTTGCCATCACTGTTACCCTCAGACCACCCGTGCTACTGCCTGAA
>NW_015506273.1:82584-97599 GCF_001515645.1 Sinocyclocheilus grahami
TGAGCATCTTGAACGGGAGCCTGTGAAGGGCCCGGTTCACGACGCGCAGGTCCAAGATAGGTCTCAACCCACCGCCTTTCTTGGGTACAATAAGGTAAGGGCTGTAAAACCCCGACCTCATATCGGCTGGAGGGACCGGCTCTATCGCGTCCTTCGCCAGTAGGACTGCGATCTCTGCCCGCAAGACAGGGGCATCTGCTGCTTTCACTGACGTAAAGTGGACGCCCCTGAACTTGGGAGGGCGCCGGGCGAACTGAATCGTATAGCCGAGCCTGACGGTTCGACGGAGCCATGGAGACGTGCTGGGTAGCTCTAGCCAGGCTCCCAGACGCCGCGCAAGTGGCATCAACGGAACTACAGGCGTACCCGCAGTGGGGCAGTGCGAAAGAATGCAGGGACCCAGCCCGGGCGTCTCTTTGCCGGTCCGAGGCGGGGTCTGAGTGTGTGCAACACTGACCTGCGTTTGAGCAGAGGGTGCGTGGGTAGTCCGTTGGTTCGTCCTCCAAATCCGCCCACTGCTGCTCGCTGGCGAGAGAGGAGGGTGAGTGTGATACGGCTCTGGACCGTCCACAGCCCCCCGTCCCCTCAGGGGACCCAGAGAAGGAAGAAATTGCTCTTTTGTCGAGAATTTGGGTACCACTGACCGCGAGGCCAGTGGCAGAAAAAAGGGAACAAAGGATTCTCCACCCGGCCCTCCTCCGGGGGAGGGAGTGGTGCGTTCACCATCTCCCGAAGAGCAACTCCCTCCATCTCTGGGTCGCCCGTCTCAGGGCCTTTTGCTCCTTCGCTTACCACCAGGTCTGGCGGGGGCCGACGAGCGGGCTTAGGCGCTGCCACCGGCGGCCGGGTGGAGGCAGCAGCTGCACGCCGGGGCAGGATTTACCTGATGGCCCCAGTCTGGTATAGGCAATGTCGATCAAGGGCGACGAGTGCCTACAGGCCCGGGAGGGGAGCAACGGTTTGCCCCGCCAAGTGGTAGCGGCATTTGGACACAATTGCATCGCAACCCACCGCTCCACCTGGGGGACTCATAGCCATCATTTCCGGGTCCATCTCCGGCGCTGACGGATCTTCATCCCCGGAAAAGTCCGGCTCACCCTCCGATGCTGCAACCGACATCCGATCGTCGGGGGGAGCCTCGGAAGAAACAGGTGGTACCCCCCAGAAGGGTCCATCATGCTCTACTGAGAGCTCCGCTGGTTTCGCAGTGCCGGCGGGTTCGGGCATCCCCGGAGGGGAATTCCTCACTGTAACCGTCAGACCAGTCCGCCCACTGCTAGAAAAAGGACGCCCCCGGCTGCTGCCAGAGGGAACCCCAGATCTAGGCAGTGGCACGGGCACTCCGCCTCCTTGCAGGTAACGGAGTCTGGTCCGCAACTCCGAAATGGTCATGCCACCGCAATGGGGGCATGAGTCATCCACGAAAGCCACCTCAGCGTGCTTCATGCCCAGGCACGAGAGGCAGCGATCGTGACCATCACCAGGTAACGACCGCATCCAGAAACGCACGGATGGTATGACATCTTTAAAAAAAGACGCGTCTTTAAAAAGACGTTCCACCCGTGAAGTTCTTTTAGAATGGAATTTGCTCTTTTAATGTGCTGAAGCGCACAGGGGAGATGGCCGTCTGCAACACACACAGGGGTAGTGCAGCCTGTTGTGTGCAACCCACTCGACACGGGAAAACCACTGCCGCTGAAGCGCCGTCCACCAGCACGAGAGCCCACCGAAGAGCGTGCTTGACTGTAGTTTGTCACTACTGCAGAAGGTCAGGAGAAGAACGATAGAACCGCTCGGCTCCGAAACAAAAAGCTGAATATGCGCTGCATCTGCTGCCTACTTATACTCACGCTGTGATCAGCAGCAGCTGGATGCAATAATCGCATGCCAATGTGCATTGGCTCGTTTAGTTTACACTCGAAGTAGATTGGTCTCTCTAAGCGAGATCCCAATTCGTCGGTCCTCCGACGTGACGTCGAGAGTGACCGACTGAAAGGGAACTGTAAATAGACTATTGTAATGGGGTATAAATATAATTACTATTTTGAGTGAATGTAATTGTTACCAGTTAACATTTAGTCTGTGTTTTTGTTTTTCTTTATCATTCTTAATTAAGTGACTTTAAAACTTTGGGCAAGCAGTTTTGTTTTAGATCATGATGTTTCATTTTTTTTCATGTAATGTATAGCATAGCCTATTTAGAAACATTCACCATGTTTGTTTTCATAGCATCCAGTTTGCACATTATTAGATTGTTTTTTTTATATATAAAACAGGAAATAAGTATTGATTTAGTCCTAATTGATCAAATAAACAACCTATAGATTAATCAATTATCAAAATAATATTAGCTGCAGTCCTACAGTACATCAACCATAAACCTTAGCATTTTTAACATGCTTAAGATTGTTTTATGTAGCAAATATCACTGTCTTAAAATTACTGATCAATGAGCCTCACAATATATTTAATGTTTAGGTAGAAATATTTACATTTTTGTATTTACCAAATGTATGCATTTACCAGATTTTATGATTAAATTTCCCTTATAGGTTAAATGATTGCAATTTAACAGACAAAAGCTGTTCAGCTCTAGCTCCAGTTCTTGGATCAGATACCTCTCTAAAAGAGCTGAACATGAACAATAATAATCTGCAGGATTCAGGAGTGAAACTGCTCTGCACTGGACTGGAGAATGTAAAGTGTGAATTGGAGCTACTATGGTAAATTTACTAAGACAATTTACTAAGGTAAAACAAAATATCTAAATGATGCATTTCTCATTTTATCCATATATCTCAAAGAGGCTCATCATTAGGCCTTACAAATTATGTGACTAAATAATGTGCTGTTTTAATATATCTGTACATTTAAAGGCTTAATGATGAGTCACTTTCAGATATATGGACAATATAAGAAATGCTTCATTTAAATATTTTTGTTCATGCTTACTTTTGTTTTACATTTATACTATATAATGACAATAATTTAAGAATCTTTTTTTTTCAGGCTCAGTAAGTGTAAGTTGACTGAGGAAAGCTGTTCAGCTCTCGCTTCAGTTCTTAGTTCAGCCTCCAGCAGTTTAAAGGATCTTGATTTGAGCAATAATAATCTGCAGGATTCAGGAGTGAAGATTCTCTCTGATGGATTGAAGGAGAATTGTAAACTGGAGAAAATCAGGTGAGTTGCTGTCTAACATATTAAAGGTCTCTGGGCCTTTTGTTTGCATTGATATTAAGTCATGGGTTTTGTTTAATTTTTATTTATTTATTTATTATTAATTTGTTAAAGGAACAAGGATTTTTTTTGAATTACTGATTAATCATCTGAATGTTACATGTTCATTCCTGTTCTAGTCTGTCAGACTGCAGTATCACTGAAGAAGGTTATCTAGCTCTGGCTTCAGCTCTGAGATCAAACGCTTCACACCTGATAGAGCTGGATCTCACAGAAAATGATCCTGGACAATCAGGAGTGGAGGGGCTCATTGATTTACAGCGGGGTGAAAGCTGTAAATTAAAGACCATCAGGTGATAGAAGCTTTCAGATATTTAAATGAAGCCACAGTCATAGTGTCTGTAGTGTACATGCAAAATTAAAATGACAGGAAAAAAGAATTTACTGAATTTCAAGTTAAAGAAATTCAATACCAACACACATTTGAATTTCATGAGTCTGACACTCAAGTTTTCTGACACAAACAATAATATACATAATTAACATGAATAATTACAAATTATGGATACAAACTGTCAACTGAAGACACTGAGGTGAGACATGATGAAATAATACTACAGATAAAATGCAGATTATAAATAGTCTTTATTTAATACAATAAGCTGTATAATACAGTATATTGCTGCTGCTGCTGTCATTAGTGTTTATATATAATAATAATTTAGATAAAAAATGCTAAGGGATAGCTTACCACCAAATAAATTCTTTCATTATTTCCTCATCAGGTTTTTGGGTCCTGCTGCAGATGAAGCCTGTCAGTATGTGACAGGAATTGTGGGTAAAAACCCGTTACTCCTGAGAGAGCTGAATCTGAGTGAACGTGAACTAGGAGACACACAAGTGAATCAGATCTCTGCTCTACTGCAGGATAAACACTGTAAACTCAACACACTGATGTGAGTATTGTACATGGTTTAATACATAAAATGTAAAACATATTTAAAATATAATATTATTTCATATTTTATTGTTAGTAGCTTGCTTGGATTAGGACTGCCGTTGTTCCTTAATGAAGGTTTTGAGATAAACTGAAGATTGTTTCCTGTCTTTTCTTTCTCTGCAGGCTGAATAATAACAGCATTACAGCAGAAGGTTGTGTTGCTCTGACTTCAGCATTTAATTCAAATCCTTCAAACCTGATAGAGCTGGATCTGAGTAGAAATGAACTACGAAACAAAGGAACTGAGAAAATCTGTTCTCTTTTGGAAAATGCACAATGCAGATTACAGAAACTGAAGTGTGTATTTTCATTTATGTACATTTCTGCATGTAAATATGAATGTATTGATGTGTAATTTATTCTGTATCTTTATGCTTTTTGTTTGATCCGGGGAACTTTATAATACAAACAAAATCAACAAAACACAAAAAAAACCAAGGTGACAAGAAAGCAGCAAGAGAGGAACTGAGAACACCAACGGTATATCCATCAATGGACAATACCAGACAATTAACACAGAAAACACAAAGGTTTAAATAAACAGGGAGAATTAGACTAACAAGACAAACTTGTCAAAATGGCAAACTACGTTCACAAAATCACAAAGATACAGAATAAATTACAAAATGTCTATTGGATTAGATCAAATGATAAAAATCTAGACAATTGTGGAGACAAAAATGTTTTGTTACTTAAATTTGTTATTATTTTTTTCTTACAAACAATTTACATTTTTTAATGTAATATTTAGAAAATTGAATGAAGCAGGTGATATTAAGGCATTAGCTGCTGTACTTAACTTTTTATATATAGACTTTCAGACTGCAGTATCACTGAAGAAGGATATAAAACTCTGACTTCATCTCTGAAGTCAAACTCACACCTGACAGAGCTGGATCTCACAGGAAATGATCCTGGACAATCAGGAGTGGAGGGGCTCATTGATTTACAGCGGGGTGAAAGCTGTAAATTAAAGACCATCAGGTGATAGAAGCTTTCAGATATTTAAATGAAGCCACAGTCATAGTGTCTGTAGTGTACATGCAAAATTAAAATGACAGGAAAAAGAATTTACTGAATTTCAAGTTAAAGAAATTCAATACCAACACACATTTGAATTTCATGAGTCTGACACCCAAGTTTTCTGACACAAACAATAATATACATAATTAACATGAATAATTACAAATTATGTTTTTTTATGATTATGAATTTGATTTTTATAATTTAATTTTCTCAGGAGAACTGGAGGCAATTATCCCAACTATGATCATAAATACACTGTACCCATAAGGAGGATGAGAGCTGCGAAAGGCATGAAATTATAACATGGTTATCTAATCTAAGTTATTTTCTACTTCCTGTAGGTTTTTGAAAAGTCCTGCTGCACAGGAAGCATGTGAGCACCTCACTGAAGTACTGGGTACAAACCCATTAGTACTAAAAGAACTGGATCTGAGTGAAGATAAATTAGGAGACCTGGATGGGGAGAAACTCTCTGCTCTTTTGATGGACTCTCATAGCAAACTAGAGAAAATGAAGTGAGTGAACATGATGTACACTGTTTATTTAAATCTCTCAGTCGCATGTGTGAGCAGATATGATAATCTTTTGATCTGATTTGTAATAAATAATGTTGTTTTTGTGTTCAGGCTGAATAATTGTAAGCTGACAGAGAAAAGCTGTTCAGTTCTAGCTACTGTTCTCTCCTCCAAAACCATCCTGAAAGAGATGAACCTGAACAACAGCCGTCTGCTGGACTCAGGAGTCAAAGAGATCTGTGAGGGACTGAAGAATCCTGTGTGTGAGCTGAAGATACTCAAGTGAGTACATTTCACCAGCAGCTACCCTCAACAACAGTAGACCTGTCATATTAAATACTTTATTGGCTTTGTACGATATGTAAACATAACAATTATACTTTTTTGCTGAACTCACTAATGCTTATTGTTACATACATGTTTGTTTACATAAGAATGAATGTCACCATAATTTTGGCCAATTGTGCTGCTTCTGTCATTTCGTCTGCTCTCGGTGTTGGAGACAGCAATCAGGCAGCTGCTCCACACACAGAGCAGACAGCAACAGGTGAAGATAACATATTTCTCTAGACTAATAGGAGTTTCAGTCAGAAAGTTTTGAAGGACTTGGTTACAAAGCCACATTCCGTGTATTCTGTCCTGGCAATGTTGTTCTGAGCAAGGTGCTGACAGATAGCTAACAGAAATAAAGCTCCGTCACACGTTCTTCTTTGTATGCAATGAATACTTTACTTGACACAACTGTAAAACTAAGAAAAACACAAAAGACACAAACTACAAACAGATTCTATTTTAAAATATTATTTACACGTTCACGTTCATAAACATTCACTTACACACTGAAATGCCCAAATAAACAATTGATTTAGATTAACAATGTGCTTGCATGAAAAAGGGATTGCACAGCTCTGTTAGCATGTTAGCCATTAGATCGTACCAGAATTCAGAATCAAACATTGAGGTTTAAACATCTCAATAAGCATCAGCTCTTATTAAACTAACACGAGAATATTACACTTTTTCTTATGAAATTTATAACTTACGGCCATATCTACTTCAAGGAATAGATGTTAAACTATGACGTGCATCTGAAACATAGATCAGAGAAAACAAGTTTCTTCTTCTGCTACTTTACATACGTCCAGTTGCATTCTGTCATAATATTTTTTCGCCACTAAATACACAATAATTGTTATTCTTACATTTAGGTAGAACCTCAAAAAATTAGGTGCATGACGTCACAGATTTTATTATTATTATTATTGTGAAGTGAAACAAATGAATAGCGCTTCTCTGGCTTTGTGCAGACATAAAGAAAACAGACAGAAAGAGACCCAGCGCATCCACACAAGAGAGAAATAGAAACTTTTGTTCTTAAATTGTGTTATGCTGTTTTGTGTTATTTTCATTTTGCACTGTTTTAATTGTGCATGGCAATGCAGTTATTTTGGCAATACAAATGTAGAAACATATCGCAATAATAAAAAGACTGTATTGTTAATTTTATGTCAAATTGCACAGGGAATACAAACACTGAACTCTGCATGCAGACCTATAATAAAACTGTCCCGAGACTCTGAGATGCGGAAAACACCAGATCACGAGCTGATCGCCTGAACAAAGTGCGCGCTTCCTTTGAAACACGCAGCGTAAACAGACTTGAAGAAAAGATTAAGCCTAAGGATGGGTATCGTTAAGGTTTTAACGGTATTACTACTCTTACTGATACTGCTTATCAATCCGGTACTTTAACGGTATTCTTATCGGTACTTTTTGTTTTAGGTTTATATATATATACGTATATAACAGTCATGGCCAAAAGTTTTGGCAGTGACATAAATTTTGTGTTTTGCAAAGTTTGCTGCTTCAGTATTTGTAGATTATTTTTCCACATATTTCTATGGTATACTGAAAAACATAAGTTATAAATATCATAAGTTTTAAAGGCTTTTATTGGCAAAAAAATATGAGTCAATATTGACAGTGTTGACCCTTGTTCTTCATAACCTCTGCAATTCGCTCTGGCATGCTGGATATTAGCTTCTGGGCCAAATCCTGACTGATGACGATCCATTCTTGCCTTATTAGTTCTCAGAGTTGATCACAATTTGTGGGCTTCTGCTTGTCCACTCGCCTTTTGAGGACTGACCACAGGTTCTCTATAGGATTTAGATCCGCGGAGTTGCCTGGCCACAGATCCAAAATTTCAATGTAATGATCTTCAAGCCACTTCTTTATCACTCTTGCTTTGTGACATGGTGCTCCATCATGCTGGAAAATGCACGGCTCATCACCAAATTTCTCATGGATCCTTGGAAGAAGTCGCTCTTGCAGGACGTTTTGATACCATTCTTTATTCATGGCAGTGTTTTTGGCCAGAATTATGAGAGAGCCCACTCCCTTGGTTGAAAAGCAACCCCACACATGGCTGGGCTCCGGATGCTTCACTGTTGGCACAACACAGGACTCATGGTAGCATTCACCTTTTCTTCTCCGAACAATCGATTTTCCAGATGTCCCAAACAGTCAGAAGGGAGCTTCATCAGAGAAAATAACTTTGCACCAGTCTTCTGCTGTCCAATCCTTGTACTTCCTGCAGAATTTCAGTCTGTCCTTGACGTTTTTCTTGGAGAGAAGTGTCTTCTTTGCTGCCCTTCTTGATACCAGGCCTTGTCCAAAAGTTGATGCTCTCCTGCTGCCATTCCTGAGCAAGCTCTGCACTGGAGGTGACACGATTCCGCAGCTGACTCCTCAGGAGGAGACGGTCCTGGCACTTGCTGGACACTCTGGGACGTTCTGAAGGCTTCTTCATTGCAGTCGAACTTCTCTCCTTGAAGTCCTTAATGATCCGGTAAATGGTTCTTTCATGTGCAATATTCTTTGTAGCAATTTCCTTGCATGTGAGGCCATTTTGATGCAAAGCGATGATGGCTACAAGTGTTTCTTTGGAGGTAACCATTGCTAACAAGAACACAATGATTAGAAGCGCTTCTATGGAAGAAAAATAATGCCATATGTCTTTGAAAGAAAAAAAGCACGTTGAATAGCACTAATTGAAAAAATAATGCATTGCATTAACAGTGCTTGCATTTTAATTCCTTGTATTTCCAGGGGTTGCATTTTTAGGTCCTGAAATTTAACATAGTTGTCTATTTAAGCTGTGAATATTTCAATTCAAAATATTTCACACATATTTTCATAATTAAAAATTTAATAATTCATATTCACCTTCCAGAATTCACTTCCTAAATATTCAATCTGTTTAAAAATACGATGTATAATATTCGACAGGCAAATTTCGGTGCATTTTATTTCACTTTCCAAATTCGCTTCCACAAATTCAGTGGTTAAAATTCGGCAGAAAATTCGCCATTGCACATCCGGGATCTGCAGGAATAGCAGTAGAGCACCGATGCATGATCTCCAGCTGCTGTCAGTCGCTCACCAGCAGGTGGCGCAAGCGGCTGTTGATGAAGACCAAAGCAACAGGTGGATTAAGTAATTCATTCAGCAAGCGCTAAGAATGCATGTAGGCTACAGGAAACAGCAAATATGTTGAATTAAACAAAAACAATCAGCTTTTCCATATGTTTACTGGCCCCAATAATCAAAACTTCTACTTAGCACTTGCTCCATTTCTGCAGATCAGTTTTAGTGAATGAGTGACTTTATAATCCTTGGAAGCCAACATCTAAATCAACAATAAAATTGGCTTAATATCACAGACACAGGCCTAAAGTGTAAGCAGACGTTTGATTGTTTAGTTCTGTCCTCTATCATCACAGTTAAACGGCTTTCATGTTGCGCGCTCTGTAGCTCCTTCGTGTGAGCGTGATCTCTCTTCTGAATTACGAATAGCAAAAATGCATCATAGACAAATGTCCTAATATTATTGCATATAAAAACAGCTGGCGACTAAGTGGAGATAGAATTTACAAGATAATGTATATATAGCAATAATAAATGTATGTGTATTTTCTTAATTTCCCAAGTACCGATAGCAGAACCGTTAACGTCAGAGCTTATCGATACTCTGGTCTTTTATAATTTAGCACCAGGGCCGATTTAATACCGGGTTTTGGTACCCATTCCTAATTAAGCCATAGTGTGCTTTTGGTTTTAGTTCATTTAACAGATACTTTGCCAAAGCAATGATAAAAAAAAAAACAGTTTTTCGCTTATCATATTCATATTTCATAATCATATTTTTGGTTGATTATTAAACAGTGGCCAGACAGATTAGACAATTAAATTTAATTTAGGAATTATTAAATGTAAATTTCAAGCATTATTTGTGACAGATAAAGTAAAGTAATGTGACAACAATAACATTTAGCAAATCCGTATCGAATGTGCTTCCACTTTTAATGCTCCGATGCATAGTAAACATTTTCCTTTTCTCCTTTTCTTTATTTAATGGTAATATAACACATGATTCAGTAATATAAATCTTAATGCACACCTATTAAATTTGTAAATCTAAAATACAGTGTAGTACTATGTAACAGTAAAACGTAGGCAGACTGTCTTGACATTTACTATGCTGCTTGAATTTCTTCTGAATAACAAACACATAAGTTCATAAGTACTACATTTGCTTCTGTGAATCTGAATTATTTTAACTAGTTTATCTGCCCAACAGCAGAGCTCAATACATGAGGCAATGGGCTCCAACACGTTCACCTTTTAACTTTTCAAGTCTGTGGTTAAAGCATCACTTAGCAATAAAAGGAAGCTAATACACATTTTTAAGACATGAATTAGATTATCTATTTTAGCGGTTGTCAACCCTGTCTTGGCGGCCCCCCAGCACTACATGTTTTGTATGTCTTCCTTATGAGACCTAGTTCAGGTCTTCTCAACTAAGCAGTCTCTAATGAGCTGATGAGTTGAATCAGGTGTGTTAGATGAGGAAGACATACAAAATGTGCAGGGTTGCGGGGCCTCAAGGACAGGTTTGAAAACCCCTGATCTACATAAATTCTCTATATTAATTTATATATTAATAACATTTTCTACTTTTGTTTCATTTCGCTAATAACGTTATACAAATCATTTCAGTGAATTGACTTGGGAATTGTTTCTACACTCAAACTCTTGTGGTTCCCCCCATTCCTTTCAATCTTTTTGTGCTTTTTGGGCATGCACATAATAATAAATAAACCAGGGCCCATATTCACAAAACATCTTAAGGCTAAAAGTGGCTCACAACTTCCAGATTTAGGAGAAAATCTGAAAAATAATGGGCGTGTCAATCCTAAATGTAGGACTCCTAAATGTTTGCTCTAAGAGTATTTCACAAAGCGTTTTAGCGCTAAAACTAGCTCCTAAATCTGTGAAATGTCAGGAGTAGTGAAGAGGACTCCTAAGTCGCTAAGACCAAATCACAAACTATCCTCCCTGCTGAAAAAAAACACACAATACAAACCATCACAGAAATTCTAATGATTTCCACTACAAATACCATTACAAACATTACAAACCATCAACTTTTAACCATTAAAAGCATTAAAAAATGGGCTCCTGTAGTGTGGTTTGGGACATATTCCATTAGGATTTAGTGGTTTTTAGCAAGCTACCAATAAAAGGCGACCAATTACCAGTAGAAACCCACAGGCTCCACAGTTACCATTAAAACAATACAATATTTGAATACGGCAACATAATTTTGCACTCTTTAATATTTCCATGAATAAATCTCTGACAGAGACCCCTCCCCTTTCAGCCAATCACTGTGTGCATAGTAAGGATGCTGACATCATCCATAGCAACGAGGTCAACCCACTCTTACTCTTAGTTTAAGACTTCTCTCTATTCTCTATTTAGGAGAACTCTTAGTGGTAAGATAAAATGTTTTGTGAATATTGGCCCTGTTTTACAAAACTTTAAGAATTTTCCCATACATGTGTCATATATCACTGAAAATGGGAGAATCTCAGCTTTAATGGCACATAGTCTGAATAATTATTTTTCAGATGTGTTGCAGTTTTAAATATAAGCTTTTCTTTACATTTTTTATGTTTACATTTTCTTTACATTGGCATCAGTTTAAGTTCAAATTAATCAGGTAATAGCTGATTAATCACCTCACTCACATAATAAATGATGACAGAATAAAACTAAAAGTTGTGTTCCTGCATATCTGTTATCCGTTTATCTGCATATTTGGTCATTTATTCAGCTGTAGTGTAATGTAGTCATATTTTGTGATTTGTCCACTAATTAAATAATTTTAACCACAGTTCATTGTAATTCTTGGATTTATTTTCTGTAGACTTTCAGACTGCAGTATCACTGAAGAAGGTTATCTAGCTCTGGCTTCAGCTCTGAAATCAAACCCTTCACACCTGATAGAGCTGGATCTCACAGGAAATGATCCTGGACAATCAGGAGTGAAGCAGCTCAATGATTTACTACAGGATCAATACTACTCACTGAAGACACTGCGGTGAGTGTTCTTAAAATAATAGTCTTAAAGTTTCTAATTAAATAAATTAAACTGTTAAAAAGACAATTGTAAGAGCTATAAAATGACTAAAGGCTTTTCACAAGCTTGTGAAAATAAATCACTGTATAGCAGGTAATGTCTGTACATTTTCTGTGTCCAGGTTGTTACAAAGTCCTGATGCAGAAGAAGCCTGTAAATATCTGACTGAATTTCTTCACATTAAAAACCCGTTACTCCTGAGAGATCTGAATCTGAGTGAACGTAAACTAGGAGACACACGAGTGAATCAGATCTCTGCTCTACTGCAGGATAAACACTGTAAACTCAACACACTGACGTGAGTATTGTGTTCATTTATTATTGTAGATATACAGTATGTTATAGAAATCAGGTGACCAAAACACAGTAATTCTCAGTAGTCACTAAATGTTAGCATGCATGCACTTTGTGTTTGTAAATTCTCTCTCTCATGTTTAATATTATAGTCTGCGTAAGTGTGGTCTAACAGAGGAAAGCTGTTCAGCTCTTGCTACAGTCCTGAGATCAAACTCCAGTCTGAAAGAACTTGACATGAGCAACAATAATCTGCAGGATTCAGGAGTGAAGAAACTCCAGAACGGATTAGAAAATACAAACTGCACTTTGCAGAAACTCAGGTGAGTTCAATGAATGAATACTTAATTTTAATAATAATATAGTTTTTGTATTAACGTGATTATACACAGGGCAACTTTTTGAGCAATGTTGTTTGGGCACTTTCCCATTGAGAATGGGCAACAAACTTCTGTCTGGATAATTAGATCAGTCGTGGGCCCTGTGTGTGGTTGCCCGTTGATAGCATCATTGCCCAGCAATATTTCTCAAAAAGTTGCCTTGTGTATCGTAACCTTTAGTTTGTTTTTGTTTGTTTCCTCAAATGTTTTATGAAATAATGTTAAGTATGTGTTTTAAGGTTTTATCTTACAGTTTTTATTAATAATTATTTTTACTCTCAAAGTTTAAACTTGATTTTCTTAAAAATAGTGCACATACAGTAAATGTTACTCACATATCACTGTAGCACAGTTTGTGATGAATGTAGTGTGATGAGACCTTTACTGTTAACCCTTTCACACAAGTTTAAAATATTCTAGCTGACCCTCCAACATCACCTTATTATATCCATGGCGACGCATTGTTTGTCACGTGACACACTATAGCCACAGTACACTGCAAAAATGGATTATCTTACTTAGTATTTTGTCTTGTTTCTAGTCAAAATATCTAAAAATTCTTAAATCAAGATACTTTTACTAGATATTTACTAGAGACTTTTACTTTTATCTAGTAAAAGTATCTTGATTTAAGAATTTGTAGATATTTTGACTAGAAACAAGACAAAAATACTAAGTAAGATAAGCCATTTTTGCAGTGTAGTGCTGTACGACAGATTTTCAGATCAGTTCTATTTAGTTTTTCCTTTTTTTTTCAAAATATTCACAAACTTGTTAACTATACCAATTATCTGATATTCTAATTCTCAAGTATGTGTTTTGTCGTTTACAAACCTTTATAATGATCTTGTTAGTTGATTTATAATGCATGATGGGCGCTGCCATATTAGTTTGTGTTGCAATTCAGGCATTTAATTCAAATCCTTCAAACCTGATCGAGCTGGATCTGAGTGGAAATAAACTAAAAAACTCAGGAGTGACTGAAATCTCCACTCTACTGGGAAACTCTCAGTGCACACTGCAGATACTTAGGTTAGGTTTTGGTGAATTTAAACATGAACTGAAAATTTCTGTCAGCAATATCACTTTTGTACGTAAACAAGTTAGTATGCATCTGTCTTGAAACATTTCTTAAATATTGCACATTTTTGGAAAGCTGAGAATTATAAATATTGTAATCTGAAAAATTTAAACTTGAGTAACAACATTTGAGACTTTATTTTCTTCCTGTTGTTTTTTGCCTCTAGACTTTCAGACTGCAGTATCACTGAAGAAGGTTATAAAGCTCTGGCTTCAGCTCTGAGATCAAACCCTTCACACCTGATAGAGCTGGATCTCACAGGAAATGATCCTGGACAATCAGGAGTGAAGGAGCTTGATGATTTACTACAGGATCCAGACTGTCAACTGACGACACTGAGGTGAGACATGATGAAATAATACAAAATAAATTATGTAGCAAGTTAATTATTTGTAGAAATTGTATTTCTGTAATAAAGTGTTTCATGACAGTTTAACACTGTTTACCATCTGAACCAGATGCTGTTTTTCATTACCTCATTATTAGTTGAATTGAATCCTGCTTCATCTTCTCTTCTGCAGGTTTTTGGGTCCTGCTGCAGATGAAGCCTGTCAGTATGTGACTGGAATTGTGAGTAAAAACCCGTTACTCCTGAGAGAGCTGAATCTGAGTGAACGTGAACTAGGAGACACACGAGTGAATCAGATCGCTGCTCTACTGCAGGATAAACACTGTAAACTCAACACACTGATGTGAGTATTTCACATGGTTTAATACTTTATAAAATACCCTTAACGTATAATATTGTTTGATATTTCATTTTCTAAATACTGGCATTGTGATTCTTTTTTAGAGGACTAAGATTAGTTTAGCCATCATATAGATTTATCCTTCTTTAGGTATTAGTTGTGTGTTGTGAATGAAATAATCTGAAGAATGTTTCCAGTCTTTTTGTTTTTTGTTTTCACGCTCACTCTCTCTTTTTCTCTGCAGACTGAATAACAACAGTATTACAGCAGAAGGTTGTGCTGCTCTGACTTCACAAATTTGACTTAGACTAATATTCTGTCTATTACGGCAGCCAGTACCCGCTAAAGGGGCTAAGTAGTGGGAAT
>NW_015506273.1:101111-101351 GCF_001515645.1 Sinocyclocheilus grahami
TGCAGTTCCCGTTGAGCGCCAACAAAGTTAGTACCATTGTCTGAACGGATCTCAACTACTTGTCCTCTACGTGCAATGAATCGTCTTAATGCATGGATGAAAGAGTCTGTATCAAGCGAAGTTGCTAATTCAAGGTGAACAGCTCTTATAGTCAAACATGTGAAGATTACTCCGTAACGTTTTACAACACTTCTTCCCCGTTTCACTTCAAAAGGACCAAAGCAGTCCACTCCCACATGC
>NW_015506273.1:103227-103499 GCF_001515645.1 Sinocyclocheilus grahami
AAAAGATCACAATCCTCAGGATGCACCTTGACCTGATGAAACATCGATTCGATGTCAGCCATCATGGCAACATACTCCATTCTGAATCGCACAAGAACACTCACCAGTGAGCTTGTTAAATCTGGCCCTTGCAAAAGATGTTCATTCAATGATGTTCCTTGGTATGATGCTCCGCAATCAAACACAACTCTAATCTTTTGTTTTTTAGGATGATACACACCATGATGAGGTATGTACCATAAGCGTCCATCAAGTCTTTCCAGTTCATTTGT
>NW_015506273.1:105280-105572 GCF_001515645.1 Sinocyclocheilus grahami
CAAGCTCCTTAGGTTGCCCTCTAGTATACTGTTCAAGGAAATGCAAGGAATCTGCATTATTACTCGTTTTCTTTTCCACAACCTCTTCAAATGTTCTCATAAAATCGTGGTAACGCAATGGATCACCATCAAAAGGTGGGACCTCCCTCGGTGGAAGTGAAGACAAGTTCTGTTGCTGAACTAATAGGGCAGCAATTTCATTTTGCTTATCAATAAGCCTGAGGATACCTCCTCCTTCCAAACCATCCAGTAAACTTGATCCATGTGCACCTTGTAATCTAGGTCCATGTAC
>NW_015506273.1:107065-107391 GCF_001515645.1 Sinocyclocheilus grahami
TCCCATTCAATAAACAGCAACGCCGCAGCCAAACATAGCAAAACCACTCACATACCTATGGAAGCCCGTTTCCGCCACTGAATAAAAAAATATAATTCTGTAAGTCATAATAATGAGAAACTTTCTCAAAATTATGACTTAGTATCTCGTTATAATGAGAAACTTTCTCGTAATAATGACTTAGTTTCTCGAAATAATGACTTATTTTCTCATAATAATGACTTAGTTTCTCGTAATAATGAGAAACTTTCTCGAAATAATGACTTAGTATCTCGTAATAATGAGAAACTTTCTCATAATAATGACTTAACCTAATCCAAAAAAAA
>NW_015506273.1:108971-115444 GCF_001515645.1 Sinocyclocheilus grahami
AGTTTGCTTGATTATTTACACATCAGGTTTTTTTTTTATTTTTATGAAAATTATGTATCAAATATGAAACATCGGGGTTTTGAGGGACGTTTATTTGTTTATCTCTGAATCCCACACACAAAAAAAAACCTAAAGAGCTTTGATAATACAATTTAAATATAATTTCACTAAGACACATTATTTGGACATATAGAATGACAACTGATATTTATATGTGTTTTATTAAAGTAGTCTGCTTTACTGTTATAAAGATCTCACTGACATTATATTATAAGCTTTTAACATTTTATATTTTCTCAGTTTGGGCCTCTGAATACAATTTTAACAACAACAACAATGTTATGTTTACACTTGCTAATATCATGTTCTCTTTAAACGACTGAAGTTTAAAAAACTGAGTAACATTAAATTGAGCTAGGAACAACTAAAAACCAAATGGAACCTCACACTAATACATTAACTATGGAAACATATTAGTGGGGATGATCTGTGTTTGCTGAACTCCACCCATAAGCAGGATGGGAGCAGCAAACAGTATAAAATTACAACAAGATTATCTCATCTAAAATTGTCTTCTACTTCCTGTAGGTTTTTGAAAAGTCCTGCTGCAGAGGAAGCATGTGACTATCTTACTAAATTACTGGGTACAAGTCCATTATTACTGAAAGAACTGGATCTGAGTGAAGATAAATTAGGAGACCTGGATTGGGAGAAACTCTCTGCTCTTTTGATGGACTCTCACAGCAAGCTGGAGAAATTGAAGTGAGTCAACGTGATTTTATAGGCAAGGTTATTCATGTAGAACATGTATGAAAATTCAAAGTGCTATACAAAAAAAGTGATTAACAATTCTCATAAAAGGTGTATAAGAAATGTAAAACATATTTTAAATGAAATAAGAGAAAAATACAGAAATAAAATAATACAGTGAAATCAGTAAATCCAGCACAGTGCTCAGATAATACACTGTTAAACAGTGTTTATAGTCTGGATTTGAATGTGCCTACTGACTTTTCTTGTGTTGTTGAACATAAACAAACCTTGTTTTGAACCTTAGTATTTCTGTATGTAAATGTAAAATGGCTTGTATAATCCTTTTTTTATGCATCTCTTGTATTTTTGTAACTCAGTTTTTGTCATTAGGTATTTCTAACTGGCTCAACCCTATTTTATTCATTTATCATATCCTCATTGTCTCTTAGTAATTGGCCACTGAATAAATTAACAGGCAATAATACTATAAAAGCCATTCTAACTGTACATGGAAGCCAATGTTAGAACCTGAGTGTGATGTTCTGGTTCTGGTCATAATCCTGGAAGCATTGTGCTCTGTATGAGCTGCAGCTGTCTAATGGTCTTTTTGAGAAGGCAGGTGATTGTAAGTGAGGTGATTAAAGTCCATTTTGCTAGTGATAAAAGCATTTAACAATTTTATCAAGTTGTAGTGGGATCTAAAAATCATCTACAGTATGTCTTGCTATATCTTGATATGATAGTTTGCTGATTAAGTTATTACTTGACGTGACTACTGAAATCCTAAATCACACCTATATTCTTGACTTGATGTTTTGTTTTGTGATCCCTAAAATTCTGGATTTACCAAAGTTTTGGGTTAACCTTGAGAATTTCATCCTTTTTGCCAAATACAATAACCACTGTTTTTCTCGGTTATTTAAAGGAAGAACTGGTGCATCCAACTGTTACTTTGATCAATACACTGGCTCAGGGAGTCAGTGGGACTGTAGTCACTGGGTGATAGACTTAAGTAGATCTGGATGTCATCTGCATAGCTGTGATGATCAGTTTTTTTTTTATTATTATTTTGCCTAGTGAAACCATATACAAGTTAAACAGGAACAGTGCAAGAATCAAGCCTTGTGGAACTTTCTATTCAGATTTATGGTCACCAGTGTTCACACAGTAACCCCTCTCTTCTAACTATGACCTGAACTTTATGATTATTTTCTTAAAGCCCTGCATATATAATATAAATGCATATATAATATATGTAGCTTCCTTAAAGCCAGACGTGAGATTTGATCGTAGTCACCGCTCACGTCCATATTGAAAAATTCCAAGTTTTGCATTGAAACGACCGTACGCCCAATTTTCTGCCGTCCGTTCGTTTCGTAAATGAGGCCGACTGTATAAAGACCTATTGATCTAATTTGTGTTAAATATTTTTTATTTATTTTTTTGTGTTTAGGCTGAATAATTGTGAGCTGACAGAAAAAAGCTGTTCAGTTCTAGCTACTGTTCTCTCCTCCAAAACCATCCTGAAAGAGATGAACCTGAACAACAGCCGTCTGCTGGACTCAGGAGCCAAAGAGATCTGTGAGGGACTGAAGAATCTTGTGTGTGAACTGAAGATACTCAAGTGAGTACATTTCACCAGCAGCTACACTCAACACAACAGGAATCACAAAATATATTATATATTTATTAAATCTTATATTAAACCGCTAGGAGTGGACAAAATATAAAATTAACTATGCTGGTCAGTGCTAGTAATTTAACATATTGAGCATTTCTTTTGTGGGAGATCCCCAACCCATCCGACATGTTTGTTAAAGGCTGAGGAAAAGATACATAAATTATCAAATTTCGTTGGTAATCTGCTGGTTTCTCTGGTGCTGCTTCACTCTCAACACCTCTGCTTCCTACAATAATGGTACAGTTATATATCCATAATATATATTTTTTATTATTATTTTCAGGCTCAGTAACTGTGATCTAAATGAGGAAAGCTGTTCAGCTCTCACTTCAGTTCTCAGTTCAGACTTCAGCAGTCTGAGGGATCTTTATCTGAGCAACAATAATCTACATGATTCAGGAGTGAAGCTGCTCTCTGATGGGCTGAAAGAGAACTGTAAGCTAGAGAAACTCAGGTGAGTTGATGCCTGACATACTAAAGGTCCTTTTTTTTTTTTGGTTTGCTTCCATCTCACAAAATGTTTCCTTTAATGGATTTAGATTGTTCAGAACGTTTCTAGAATAATCAATTAATCTGAATGTTACATTTACATTCCTGTTCTAGTCTTTCAGACTGCAGTATCACTGAAGAAGGTTATAAAGCTCTGGCTTCAGCTCTGAGATCAAACCCTTCACACCTGATAGATCTGGATCTCAGAGGAAATGATCCTGGACAATCAGGAGTGAAGCAGCTCAATGATTTACTACAGGATCCAAACTGTCAACTGAAGACACTGAGGTGAGATGATGAAATAATATAAAATAAATTACATGAAGGATTATTTTTTTATTGAAAACATATTTCACTAATACAGTAATCTGTTGTTATTGTTAATGGTGATTTGTATTAAAAGTTTTAATATAGGTTTTAAGCAGTAATTTCTAGATTTTTCTGTTATACCAAGTTTAGTATAGAACTGAATTTAATCCTACTTCATCTTCCATTCTGCAGGTTTTTGGGTCCTGCTGCAGGTGAAGCCTGTCAGTATGTAAATGGAATTGTGGGTAAAAACCCGTTACTCCTGAGAGAACTGAATCTGAGTGAACAGAAGCTAGGAGACAAACAAATGGATCAGATTGCTGCTCTACTGCAGGATAAACACTGTAAACTCAACACACTGATGTGAGTATTGAATACAACATTATTTTGATGTTATATTTTCACTTGTTTTGTATTAAAACTGTCATTGTTGTTTATTAAAGAAGGTTTTGAGATAAACTGAATACTGTTTCCTGTCTTTGTTTTCTTTCTCTGTAGGTTGAATAATAACAGCATTACTGCAGAAGGTTGTGTTGCTCTGACTTCAGCATTTAACTCAAATCCTTCAAACCTGATAGAGCTGGATCTGAGTGGAAATAAACTAGAAAACTCAGGAATTGAGAAAATCTGTCCTCTGTTGGAAAATGCACAATGCAGATTAGAGAAACTGAAGTGTGTATTTTAATTTATGTACATGTCTGTGTGTGAATATACATTTATTAATGTGTAATGTTTTCTGTATCTTTGTGCTTTTGTTTGATTCACTAAAATGTAATATTAACAAAAAAAGAAGAAGAAGAAAAAAAACAAGGTGACATGAGAGAAGCTTGAGCAGAACTGAGAACACCAACAGTACTTTCATCAGTGGACACCAGCAAATGAACACAGAAAACATAAAGGCTTAAATACACAGGGGGAATTCTGCTGTGTTCACGCCATGTTGTAATTACCGTAATTCCGAGATGACAACACGTGGCATTTTACCCATAGCTTTCCATGTTCTTGGACTCAGAGGTAGTGCCTAACTAGTGCCAAAATTAAGCTGGTGGAAATGTGGAACAGCTGTCACTGATCCAAGTCGTAACTCTCAGAACATTCTGAGTTTATAAGTTGTAATTGTGAGTTCAGGAGCACGTGAGGCCTTTGCCGTTGATAGTTTTACCATAGAAACACATAATTTAGAGTAGATTGTCACGTGTTCTCATCTCGGAATTACGACATGGTGTGAACACAGCATTAGACTAACAAGACACAGGTGCAAACAATCAGGAAGTAATGAGGGGGAACACACAAAACAGGGACAGAGGAAAATTACCAGCTAAGTTCACCAAATCACTATGTGACGAGAGGGGCGGGGTCGCTCCGTTCCCACGGCTCTCGGCCCCGCCCCTCTCGTCACACACAAAGATACAGAATACATTACAAAATGTCTATTTGGTATATCAAATGATAAAAAATCTAGATTACTATGGAGTAATCCATAGTAATCTCCAAACTATGGAGAATTCCAGTTTTTTTTATTTGACAGCTTACAATATTACATTTTATATGAACTATTTAGAAATTTAAATGAAGCAGGTGATATCATTAAATCAATCTTTTTTTATATACAGACTTTCAGATTGTAGTATTACTGAAGAAGGATATAAAACTTTGACTTCATCTCTGAAGTCAAACTCACACCTGACAGAGCTGGATCTTAGAGGAAATTATCCCGGACAATCAGGAGTGGAGGGGCTCATTGATTTACAGCGGGGTGGAAGCTGTAAATTACAGACCATCAGGTGATAATTGACTTCAAATATTTCAAAGAAGCCACAGACAGCTGTGCAACTATGTAGAGGAGACAAATGGATAATTAAATTATGAATTAAAATGACACGATGTAGAACTTAAATGCAATACCAGTAAACGACTGAATTTCATGAGTCTGGAACTCAAGTTTCTTACATTTTCTCAATTGAACTGGAGGCTGTTATCATAACTATGACATTAATACTACACTGGACCCATAAGGAGGATGAGAGCCACAAATGACAAATTATAGCATGACTATCTAATCTAAGTTCTACTTCCTTTAGGTTTTTGAAAAGTCCAGCTGCACAGGAAGCGTGTGAGTATCTCACTGAAATGCTGGGTGTAAATCCATTAGTACTAAAAGAACTGGATCTGAGTGAGGATAAATTAGGAGACCTGGATGGGGAGAAACTCTCTGCTCTTTTGATGGACTCTCATAGCAAACTGGAGAAAATTAAGTGAGTGAACATGATTTATATATTATAACATTTGTGTTTAGTCATTATAAAGGACTTCCAGTTACATGTGGAGCAGATTAATAATGCTGCTTTTTGTGTTCAGGCTGAATAATTGTAAGCTGACAGAGAAAAGCTGTTCAGTTCTAGCTACTGTTCTCTCCTCCAAAACCATCCTGAAAGAGATGAACCTGAACAACAGCCGTCTGCTGAACTCAGGAGTCAAAGAGATCTGTGAGGGACTGAAGAATCCTGTGTGTGAGCTGAAGATACTCAAGTGAGTACATTTCACCAGCAGCTACACTCAACAACAGTAGACCTGTCATATTAAATACTTTATTGGCTTTGTACGATATGTAAACATAACAACAATGTTTTATTTTTTTTGCCGAACTCACTAATGCTTATTGTTACATACATGTTTGTTTACATAAGAATGAATGTCACCATCATTTTGGCCAACTGTGCTGCTTCTGTCATTTTGTCTGCTCTCGGTGTTGGAGACAGCAATCAGACAGCTGCTCCACACACAGAGCAGACAGCAACAGATGAATATAACATATTTCTCTAGACCAGTGTTTCCCAACCGGGGTGCCGTCTGTCGAGAGCAGGGGTGCCGTGTAAAAAATCATTTTTTAATATTTTTAAATTGCTAAAATGTTTAAAAAAGCATCTATTATATAATATCCATTTCAGATGTCGCCAATAATTAGAGATGCACCGAAATTTCGGCTGCCGAAAATTAGTTCACCGCTCAGGTTTCACTTTCACGTGTTGTGACGCTCTGTGTATTATCCCGCTCTATGCGTATGCGCTCAGCTCCACTCATATACCGTTCATGCTCATCGGAAGAGCAAAGTCCACTCAAAAATTGAGCCGACAGGAAACATCGATGTAGTACAGTATTGTTTCTGTCTGCAATAGCCCTACTGTGTTGTAACATGGTGTGGTATATGGGCAACTCTGGTAACACTGCCCTCTCATTCATT
>NW_015506273.1:115454-130638 GCF_001515645.1 Sinocyclocheilus grahami
AATATCTTAACCCTACTGTTAGACCTACCTGAAAAACTAAAAAGCAATTTATTTAATCCGAAGGCCTGTCGTTATTTTTTATTTGTGCTATCATTATTAATTTCTTTATTTGTTCTTATTTTATTACTGACTGCTTACTTGTCATTTTTTATTCAATTCAAAGTTTGAAATCAAGCTATCTCGTGCTACTGCACCAAAATTACCCCACTGTAAAATTAAAAAAACACTGAGTGAGCAAAAATTTGTGAGATAGCTAGTTATAATGGTAATTAAATAATGTTTACATATGTATAAAAGCCTACATTAAAATCTGTCATATAAATTGGTCTCTTCAATAGAAGTTAGCCTACTGATTGCCACCATTGATGGACAAAACATTTTAATATTAAAAAAATCAGTATGACATTATATTCTGCAGTTCTTCCCTGTTGTACCGAATATCTATACTTTTCAAATTATCATATCGAAGTTAGAAATTCAAATATTGTGACAAAATTAATTTTGTAGGGTGCCACAAGTTTGTTAAAATTTCCAAAGGGTGCCGCGACTAAAAAAAGGTTGGGAAACACTGCTCTAGAATAGGGGTTTCAGTCAGAAAGTTTTGAAGGACTTGGTTACAAAGCCACATTCGGTGTATTCTGTCCTGGCAATGTTGTTCTGAGCAAGGTGCTGACAGATAGTTAACAGAAATAAAGCTCCGTCACACATTCTTCTTTGTATGCAATGAATACTTTACTTCACACAACTGTAAAACTAAGAAAAACACAAAAGACACAAACTACAAACGGATTCTATTTTACGTTCATAAACATTAACTTACACACTGAAATGCCCAAATAAACAATTGATTTAGATTAGCAATGTGCTTGCATGAAAAAGGGATTGCACAGCTCTGTTAGCATGTTAGCCATTAGATTGCACCAGAATTCAGAATCAAACATTGAGGTTTAAACATCTCAATAAGCATCAGCTCTTATTAAACTAACACAAGAGAATATTACACTTTTTCTTATGAAATGTATAACTTACGGCCATATCTACTCCGAGGAATAGATGTTAAACAATGACGTGCATCTGAAACATAGATCAGAGAAAACAAGTCTCTTCTTCTACTACTTTACATACGTCCAGTTGCATTCTGTCATAATATTTTTCACCACTAAATACACAATAATTGTTATTCTTTTATTTACGTAGAACCTCAAAAAATTAGGTGCATGACGCCACAGATTTTATTATTATTATTATTATTGTGAAGTGAAACAAATGAATAGCGCTTCTCTGGCTTTGTGCAGACATAAAGAAAACGTGGCAGTAAGAGACCCAGCGCATCTGCACAAGAGAGAGATAGAAACTTTTGTTCTTAAATTGTGTTATGCTGTTTTGTGTTATTTTCATTTTGCACTGTTTTAATTGTGCATGGCAATGCAGTTATTTTGGCAATACAAATGTAGAAACATATTGCAATAATAAAAAGACTGTATTGTTAATTTATGTCAAATTGCACAGGGAATACAAACACTGAACTCTGCATGCAGACCTATAATAAAACTGTCCCGATACTCTGAGATGCGGAAAACACCAGATCACGAGCTGATCGCCTGAACAAAGTGCGCGCTTCCTTTGAAACACGCAGCGTAAACAGACTTGAAGAAAAGATTAAGCCTAAGGATGGGTATCGTTAAGGTTTTAACGGTATTACTACTCTTACTGATACTGCTTATCAATCCGGTACTTTAACTGTATTCTTATCGGTACTTTTTTTTTAGGTTTATATATACATATATATATACAGTGGGGCAAAAAAGTATTTAGTCAGCCACCAATTGTGCAAGTTCTCCCACTTAAAAAGATGAGAGAGGCCTGTAATTTTCATCATAGGTATACCTCAACTATGAGAGACAAAATGAGAAAAAAAAATCCAGAAAATCACATTGTAGGATTCACTGTATATATATATATATATATATACATACAGTCATGGCCACAGTTTTGGCAGATGACAGTCACATGTTTCTATGGTATACTGAAAAACAGTGATAATCATATCATAAGTTTTAAAGGCTTTTATTGGCAAAAAAAATATAATGAGTCAATATTTACAGTGTTGACCCTTGTTCTTCATAACCTCTGCAATTCGCTCTGGCATGCTGGATATTAGCTTTTGGGCCAAATCCTGACTGATGACAATCCATTCTTGCCTTATTAGTTCTCAGAGTTGATCACAATTTGTGGGCTTCTGCTTGTCCACTCGCCTTTTGAGGACTGACCACAGGTTCTCTATGGGATTGAGATCCGGAGAGTTGCCTGGCCACAGATCCAAAATTTCAATGTAATGATCTTCGAGCCACTTCTTTATCACTCTTGCTTTGTGACATGGTGCTCCATCATGCTGGAAAATGCACGGATCATCACCAAATTGCTCATGGATCGTTGGAAGAAGTCGCTCTTGCAGGACGTTTTGATACCATTCTTTATTCATGGCAGTGTTTTTGGGCAGAATTATGAGAGAGCCCACTCCCTTGGTTGAAAAGCAACCCCACATATGGATGGTCTCGGGATGCTTCACTGTTGGCACAACACAGGACTCATTCACTTTTTCTTCTCCGAACAATCGATTTTCCAGATGTCCCAAACAGTCGAAGGGGAGCTTCTTCAGAGAAAATAACTTTGCACCAGTCTTCTGCTGTCCAATCCTTGTACTTCCTGCAGAATTTCAGTCTGTCCTTGACGTTTTTCTTGGAGAGAAGTGACTTCTTTTTTGCCCTTCTTGACACCAGGCCGTTGTCCAAAAGTTGATGCTCTCACACCAACCTGCTGCCATTCCTGAGCAAGTGTCACTGGAGGTGACACGATTCCGTAGCTGACTCTTCAGGAGGAGACGGTCCTGGCACTTGCTGGACACTCTGGGACGTCCTGAAGGCTTTTTCATTGCAGTCGAACCTCTCTCCTTGAAGTCCTTGATGATCTGGTAAATGGTTCTTTCATGTGCAATATTCTTTGTAGCAATTTCCTTGCATGTGAGGCCATTTTGATGCAAAGTGATGATGGCTGCACGTGTTTCTTTGGAGGTAACCATTGCTAACAAGAACACAATGATTGGAAGAGCTTCTATGGAAGAAAAATAATGCCATATGTCTTTGAAACAAAAAAAGACAACGTGCTTTTTTGTTTCAAAGACATATGGCATTATTTTTCTTTCATACGCTTCTTCCCTCCATCAGTCTGCTCTTACAATCTATTTAGTATGATAGTGATTTCACCTGACTAGTACTCATTCACACTTTCACATGTGCTGCTGATATGATTAGTCAATTCATGTTAGCTGGTCATTTTTTGTCAGGATAAAAAACAGTGAAATTTGTTTTTTTTTTTGTGAAAAGTTGACACTGCATAGATTTCACTGCATAATTTGATAGATTAATGCTTATTAAAGCGAATGTATTCAGATTAAGAGCCGTGAGGGATTTTCTCTGGCGTGCTATTTATAAGCAGAAATTGATTTTGGCATGCATATGAAACACACATGTTTGGCGTGCATATAATACACAATTTTCGCGTGAATATGATACGCAGTTTTGGCGTACATATAATACGCACCTACCCCACACCAGTAATCCTAACCATTGCGTATCATATGCACGCCAAAGTCAATTTCTGCATATAATTAGTATGCCAAATAGAAACAGAAACTCGTGGTATTGATACGCACTTTCATGAGATCATGTTGACACATCGGATTTTCTCACAGCTGTTTCTCACAACGTCCAAGACATAAACTGTGTTTAAGTGAATACTCTCCAAGCCAGCCACTTTGACATATTTGTGTGTGTATTTGATCGTTTGGTAGCACGCTCGAAGCCCAAAGTGTAATTTGCTTGTCCGTTTTGTGTGTGCTTGTCCGCACACACAAGCCTGGGGAACAGCATATTTCGCACAGATTATTGTGATTCAACGTTTTATCAAACATGTCCCGCAATTTAGCAACAATAAAGACTGCATTTTGAAACAATCACTGATTGAGCTGATTCTGACGTTAAGTTTGGGTTTTAGGGAGGAACGAATGTGCACCGCTGTGAAGGTAAAGAAGTTGAAAGAATAGTTTTACCTCATATCTTCTTTTTTATAATCCTTGGAAGCCAACATCTAAATCAACAATAAAATTGGCTTAATATCACAGACACAGGCCTAAAGTGTAAGCAGACGTTTGATTGTTTAGTTCTGTCCTCTATCATCACAGTTAAACGGCTTTCATGTTGCGCGCTCTGTAGCTCCTTCATGTGAGAGTGATCTCTCTTCTGAATTACGAATAGCAAAAATGCATCATAGACAAATGTCCTAATATTATTGCATATAAAAACAGCTGGCGACTAAGTGGAGATAGAATTGACAAGATAATGTATATATAGCAATAATAAATGTATGTGTATTTTCTTAATTTCCCAAGTACCGATAGCAGAACCGTTAATGTCAGAGCTTATCGATACTCTGGTCTTTCATAATTTAGCACCAGGGCCGATTTAATACCGGGTTTTGGTACCCATTCCTAATTAAGCCATAGTGTGCTTTTGGTTTTAGTTTGTTTAACAGATACTTTGCCAAAGCAATGATAAAAAAAAAAAAAAAGCTTTCATGTTAGATTGAGAAGTTCAATCATATTTTCGGTTGATTATTAAACTTTGGCCGGACAGATTACACTGTGGCTAGCCTACTTAATGAATGGGAAACACTGGTTGTTTCCCCAGGTCATATGCAGTAGTACTGTAGTTCTCTTTCCTATTAAATAAGGACTTAAATAAGGACAGATACAAAAAAATTTATGTCCATAGTATGTGTAAATTATTCAATTTAATTTAGGAATTATTAAATGTAAATTTTAAGCATTATTTGTGACAGATATTAAGTAATGTGACAACAATAACATTTAGCAAATCCATATTGAATGTGCTTCCACTTTGAATGCTCCGATGCATAGTAAACCTTTACCTTTTCTCCTTTTCTTAATTTAATGGTAATATAACACATGATTCAGTAATATAAATCTTAATGCACACCTATTAAATGTGTAAATCTAAAATACAGTGTTGTACTATGTAACCGTAAAACGTAAGCAGACTGTCTTGACATTTACTATGCTGCTTGAATTTGTTCTGAATAACAAACTCACATAAGTTCATAAGTACTACATTTGCTTCTGTGAATCTGAATTATTTTAACTAGTTTATCTGCCCAACAGCAGAGCTCAATACATGAGGCAATGGGCTCCAACACGTTCACCTTCTAACTTTTCAAGTCTGTGGTTAAAGCATCACTTAGCAATAAAAGGCAGCTAATACAAATTTTTAAGACATGAATTAGATGATCTACTTCAGGGGTTTTCAACCCTGTCTTGGAGGCCCCCCAGCACTACATGTTTTGTATGTCTCCCTTATGAGACACACCCAGTTCAGGTCTTCTCTACTAAGCAGTCTCTAATGAGCTGATGAGTTGAATCAGGTGTGTTAGATGAGGAAGACATACAAAATGTGCAGGGTTGTGGGGCCTCAAGGACAGGTTTGAAAACCCCTGATCTACATAAATTCTCTATATTCATTTATATATTAATGACATTTTCTACTTTTGTTTCATTTCACTAATAACGTTATACAAATAATTTCAGTGAATTGACTTGGTAATTGTTGCTACACTCAAACTCTTGTGGTTCCCCCCATTCCTTTCAATCTTTTTGTGCTTTTTGGGCATGCACATAATAATAAATAAACCAGGGCCCATATTCACAAAACATCTTAAGGCTAAAAGTAGCTCATAACTTCCCGATTTAAGAAAAAATCTGAAAAATAATGGGCGTGTCAATCCTAAATGTAGGACTCCTAAATTTTTGCTCTAAGAGTATTTCACAAAGCATTTTAGCGCTAAAACTAGCTCCTAAATCTGTGAAATGTCTGGAGTAGTGAAGAGGACTCCTAAGTCGCTAAGACCAAATCACAAACTATCCTCCCTGCTGAAAAAGAAATACACAATACAAACCATCACAGAAATTCTAATGATTTCCACTACAAATACCATTATAAACATTACAAACCATCAACTTTTAACCATTAAAAGCATTAAAAAATGGATTCCTGTAGTGTGGTTTGAGACATATTCCATTAGGATTTAGTGGTTTTAACAAGCTACCAATAAAAGGCGACCAATTACCAGTAGAAACCCACAGGCTCCACAGTTACTATTAAAACCAATACAATATTAATACGGCAACATAATTTTGCACTCTTTAATATTTCCATGAATAAATCTCTGACAGAGACCCCTCCCCTTTCAGCCAATCACTGTGTGCATAGTAAGGATGCTGACATCATCCATAGCAACGAGGTCAACCCACTCTTACTCTTAGTTTAAGACTTCTCTCTATTCTCTATTTAGGAGAACTCTTAGTGGTAAGATAAAATGTTTTGTGAATATGGGCCCTGTTTTACAAAACTTTTTTCCCATACATGTGTCATATATCACTGAAAATGGGAGAATCTCAGCTTTAATGGCACATAGTCAGAATAATTATTTTTCAAATGTGTTGCAGTTTTAAATATAAGCTTTTCTTTAAATTTTTTGCATTTACATTTTCTTTACATTGGAATCAGTTTAAGTTCAAATTAATCAGGTAATAGCTGATTAATCACCTCACTCACATAATAAATGATGACAGAATAAAACTAAAAGTGTTTGTGTTCCTGCATATGTTATCCGTTTATCTGCGTATTTGGTCATTTATTCAGCTGTAGTGTAATGTAGTCATATTTTGTGATTTGTCCACTAATTAAATAATTTTAACCACAGTCAATTGTAATTCTTGGAATTATTTTCTGTAGACTTTCAAACTGTAGTATCACTGAAGAAGGTTATAAAGCTCTGGCTTCAGCTCTGAGATCAAACCCTTCACACCTGATAGAGCTGGATCTCACAGGAAATGATCCTGGACAATCAGGAGTGAAGCAGCTCAATGATTTACTACAGACTCAAACCTATTCACTGAAAACACTGCGGTGAGTGTTCTTAAAATAATAGTCTTAAAGTTTCAAATTAAATCAATTAAACTGTTAAAAAGACAATTGTAAGAGCTATAAAATGACTAAAGGCTTTTCACAAGCTTGTGAAAATAAATCACTGTATAGCAGGTAATGTCTGTACATTTTCTGTGTCCAGGTTGTTACAAAGTCCTGATGCAGAAGAAGCCTGTAAATATCTGACTGAATTTCTTCACATTAAAAACCCGTTACTCCTGAGAGATCTGAATCTGAGTGAACGTAAACTAGGAGACACACGAGTGAATCAGATCTCTGCTCTACTGCAGGATAAACACTGTAAACTCAACACACTGACGTGAGTATTGTGTTCATTTATTATTGTAGATATACAGTATGTTATAGAAATCAGGTGACCAAAACACAGTAATTCTCAGTAGTCACTAAATGTTAGCATGCATGCACTTTGTGTTTGTAAATTCTCTCTCTCATGTTTAATATTATAGTCTGCGTAAGTGTGGTCTAACAGAGGAAAGCTGTTCAGCTCTTGCTACAGTCCTGAGATCAAACTCCAGTCTGAAAGAACTTGACATGAGCAACAATAATCTGCAGGATTCAGGAGTGAAGAAACTCCAGAACGGATTAGAAAATACAAACTGCACGCTGCAGAAACTCAGGTGAGTTCAATGAATGAATACTTAGTTTTAATAATAATATAGTTTTTGTATTAACGTGATTATACACAGGGCAACTTTTTGAGCAATGTTGCCAAGCAATGTTGTTTGGGCACTTTTCCATTGAGAATGGGCAACAAACTTCTGTCTGGATAATTAGATCAGTCGTGGGCCCTGTGTGTGGTTGCCCGTTGATAGCATCATTGCCCAGCAATATTTCTCAAAAAGTTGCCTTGTGTATCGTAACCTTTAGTTTGTTTTTGTTTGTTTCCTCAAATGTTTTATGAAATAATGTTAAGTATGTGTTTTAAGGTTTTATCTTACAGTTTTTATTAATAATTATTTTTACTCTCAAAGTTTAAACTTGATTTTCTTAAAAATAGTGTACATACAGTACATGTTACTCACATATCACTGTAGCACAGTTTGTGATGAATGTAGTGTGATGAGACCTTTACTGTTAACCCTTTCACACAAGTTTAAAATATTCTAGCTGACCCTCCAACATCACCTTATTATATCCATGGCGACGCATTGTTTGTCACGTGACACACTATAGCCACAGTACACTGCAAAAATGGATTATCTTACTTAGTATTTTGTCTTGTTTCTAGTCAAAATATCTATCTTAAAGTTTCAAATTAAATAAATTAAACTGTTAAAAAGACAATTGTAAGAGCTATAAAATGACTAAAGGCTTTTCACAAGCTTGTGAAAATAAATCACTGTATAGCAGGTAATGTCTGTACATTTTCTGTGTCCAGGTTGTTACAAAGTCCTGATGCAGAAGAAGCCTGTAAATATCTGACTGAATTTCTTCACATTAAAAACCCGTTACTCCTGAGAGATCTGAATCTGAGTGAACGTAAACTAGGAGACACACGAGTGAATCAGATCTCTGCTCTACTGCAGGATAAACACTGTAAACTCAACACACTGACGTGAGTATTGTGTTCATTTATTATTGTAGATATACAGTATGTTATAGAAATCAGGTGACCAAAACACAGTAATTCTCAGTAGTCACTAAATGTTAGCATGCATGCACTTTGTGTTTGTAAATTCTCTCTCTCATGTTTAATATTATAGTCTGCGTAAGTGTGGTCTAACAGAGGAAAGCTGTTCAGCTCTTGCTACAGTCCTGAGATCAAACTCCAGTCTGAAAGAACTTGACATGAGCAACAATAATCTGCAGGATTCAGGAGTGAAGAAACTCCAGAACGGATTAGAGAATACAAACTGCACTTTGCAGAAACTCAGGTGAGTTCAATGAATGAATATTTAATTTTAATAATAATATAGTTTTTGTATTGACGTGATTATACACAGGGCAACTTTTTGAGCAATGTTGCCAAGCAATGTTGTTTGGGCACTTTTCCATTGAGAATGGGCAACAAACTTCTGTCTGGATAATTAGATCAGTCGTGGGCCCTGTGTGTGGTTGCCCGTTGATAGCATCATTGCCCAGCAATATTTCTCAAAAAGTTGCCTTGTGTATCGTAACCTTTAGTTTGTTTTTGATTGTTTCCTCAAATGTTTTATGAAATAATGTTAAGTATGTGTTTTAAGGTTTTATCTTACAGTTTACAATGACTTGCTGTTGAATTAATACACATTATTATTTCACTAATGTAATCTGTTGCATTAAAGTAAATTCAAGATAAACAATTTCTCATTTCCCATCAGAATCAGATATTATTTTTATTACACCAAGTTTAGTTGAATTGAATCCTGCTTCATCTTCTCTTCTGCAGGTTTTTGGGTTCTGCTGCAGATGAAGCCTGTCAGTATGTGAATAGAGTTCTGGGTGAAAACCTGTTACTGCTGAGAGAACTGAATCTGAGTGAACTTAAACTAGGACATTATGGATTAATGAAACTTGCTATGGTACTGCAGGACAAACACTGTAAACTCAACACACTGATGTAAGTTTTATCAGTATTATGACAATTTTAATACTTATGAACTTGCTGTTGGATGTTTTATATATTGTTTACCAGAAAGTGTTGACTTATAACTATTGGTAAATATTTAGTTCTTGTAATTGTTAATGGTGTAACTGTGTTTCCTCTTAACACAGTCTGAATAACAGCGAGATCACAGAAAAAGATTGTCATGCTCTGACTGAAGCTTTAAATTTAAACCCTTCAAATCTGACAGAACTGAATCTGAGTGGGACTAAACTCAGAAACTCAGGAATGAAGATCTTCTCGACTCTGTTTAAGAATGAACAATGTAGACTGAAAAAACTGAAGTAAGTATTTTAGTCCATTTGTAAAACAAAGTACTAAAACTACTAAAGATAATTTTATCATGAAATTCTCATATTGATGGACTAAAGTAGTAATAGCCAAACCTACTAGTTCCATAATTATATGTATAGCTTATTTGTTTACTTTCTTATACAGGTTTAATTGCATCAGTATTACAGCAGAAGGTTGTGCCACTCTGGCGTCAGCATTTAATTCAAATCCTTCAAACCTGATCGAGCTGGATCTGAGTGGAAATAAACTAGAAAACTCAGGAGTGACTGAAATCTCCGGTCTACTGGGAAACTCTCAGTGCACACTGCAGATACTCAGGTTAGGTTTTGGTGAATTTAAACATGAACTGAAAATTTCTGTCAGCAATATCACTTTTGTACGTAAACAAGTTAGTATGCATCTGTCTTGAAACATTTCTTAAATATTGACAAATGCACATTTTTGGAAAGCTGAGAATTATAAATATTGTTATCTGAAAAATTTAAACTTGAGTAACAACATTTGAGACTTTATTTTCTTCCTGTTGTTTTTTGCCTCTAGACTTTCAGACTGCAGTATCACTGAAGAAGGTTATAAAGCTCTGGCTTCAGCTCTGAGATCAAGCCCTTCACATCTGATAGAGCTGGATCTCACAGGAAATGATCCTGGACCATCAGGAGTGAAGCAGCTCAGTGATTTACTACAGGATCCAGACTGTCAACTGAAGACACTGAGGTGAGACATGATGAAATAATACAAAATAAATTATGTAGCAAGTTAATTATTTGTAGAAATTGTATTTCTGTAATAAAGTGTTTCATAACAGTTTAACACTGTTTACCATCTGAACCAGATGCTGTTTTTCATTACCTCAATATTAGTTGAATTGAATCCTGCTTCATCTTCTCTTCTGCAGGTTTTTGGGTGTATTTCACATGGTTTAATACTTTATAAAATACCCTTAACGTATAATATTGTTTGATATTTCATTTTCTAAATACTGGCATTGTGATTCTTTTTTAGAGGACTAAGATTAGTTTAGCCATCATACAGATTTATCCTTCTTTAGGTATTAGTTGTGTGTTGTGAATGAAATAATCTGAAGAATGTTTCCAGTCTTTTTGTTTTTTGTTTTCACTCTCACTCTCTCTTTTTCTCTGCAGACTGAATAACAACAGTATTACAGCAGAAGGTTGTGCTGCTCTGACTTCAGCGTTTAATTCAAATCCTTCAAACCTGATAGAGCTGGATCTGAGTGGAAATAAACTAGAAAACTCAGGAATAGAGAAGATCTGTCCTCTGTTTAAAAGCACAGAATGCAAATTGGAAAAACTAAAGTGTGTATTTTCATTCATGTACATTTCTACATTTGAATTTATAGTGTTAATTTGATTAGATTACCTGAAAAAAATAAAACCTGGAGGCTATAATTTCAGTTACTGTCTGTACTCACTTTAGCAAAATCCGTCGAGTTAAATCAACTCTGCTCAGAGTACATATTGTCCCAATCTACAGAGTGTTAAATTAACACTGAAGCAGAGTTACCACTGTTAAGGATTATGTGATATGTTTTCATGTCTAAAAGCCTGAGCAGTAGTTGATCATCTTCAACATAGTTAACAGCGGGTTTTCTTTACTAATGCACACTCATCAATTAATTAATTGCTTAATTATCCCATTAACTTTAACTCGGCTTCAGTGTTAATTTAACACTCTGTAGATTGGGACAATATGTGAGTTGATTTAACTCGGGGGATTTTGCTGTCAAATTTGACTTAGACTAATATTCTGTCTAACATCTCCTTTTGTGTTTTGAGAAAAAACAAAACACGCAAGGATGAATGAATAATAACAATTTTCTTTGGGCAAATAGTTTATTAAGATGCTAGCATTAAATCATTGGTCAATGCATGTATTTTCCAATTTTAAAATGCTATTATATTAGCATACACTTTTGCATGCTCTATGGCAATATTTTTTCTAACTTGTTGATAATTTCTCTAACTATTATTTAGCATCACAATATTGGTTTGAACTTGAAGTGTTCTTCATTTTGTTTATTTAGCACAGAACATGCAATACCTAACAGCTTCTTTCATATACAGAGTTTCAGACTGCAGTGTCACTGAAGAAGGTTATAAAGCTCTGGCTTCAGCTCTGAGATCAAACCCTTCACACCTGATAGAGCTGGATCTCAGAGGAAATGATCCTGGACAATCAGGAGTGAAGCAGCTCAGTGATTTACTACAGGATGGACACTATAAATTGAAGACCATCAGGTGATTAAAACCTTCAAATACTTCAAATAAATTGTAAATTTCAAATAACCTTTATTGAACCATGCTGCAACAACAATCAGTTGACAAGCTGTATCTTGTTTTGATCCAGTGTTTAATTAATCACATCATATGCCATATGGAAGATTATAACTGACAGAAACATGTATTTCTTTGCATTAGCAAGTAAAAGCCCTTTTAGTATTATTTTTAAAATGCCCCCATTCAAGTTGTGGTAAACATATTTTTGCTGTGAGATCTTCTGATTTTCATAAGGTAAAAATAACTTTTACATTAGTTTGCTTGATTATTTACACATCAGGTTTTTTTTTATTTTTATGAAAATTATGTATCAAATATGAAACATCAGGCTTTTGAGGGACGTTTATTTGTTTATCTCTGAATCCCCCCCCCCCCCCCCCCCCCCAACCAACCAAAAAACCAACTACCCCGAAATTGAATAGCCACCGATATTACGGGGTATTCCACCACATCCCAGTGCATACACCGAACCTTAACCATGCGGCTCCTATCCAATCCCTCCGGCTGAATCAGGCTTTGATGCATTGAGGTTTGGTTGCATCCTGAATCCACCAAAGCCTGTTATGTACCCCCCTTAATACTCACGGGTATCTGGTACAGGCCAGCTTGATCGGGGGCAGCCTGCGGGGCATCCGGGACCCGGATCAGTGTCCCCACCTCCATCCCTGGACACCGATCGATAAAATGACCTGGGTCCCCGCAACACCAGCAGGCCGGCCCAGGCCGCCCTAGTGCCAGGAAGTGGGTCAAGGAATTGGTGTGGAGAGAGCGGCGGAACGGTAGCTGCCGCCGGGCTGCTGCTTGCCGGACCCGCCCCCCTGGGCGGCACCCTCGGGGCAGCTGTGGGTTCCGTCCCTGGACCACCCCTCCAGCGGGGTGGGGCTCGCGGGGGCAGATTCCCTCGGGACCTGGGGAAAGGGACAGGTTTGGAAGGCAGAGAGGACACAGGGGGAGGGAGAGAGAGAGAGACAGATGGCAGGGGTTCGCCGACCCTGGGGCACGCCACCATTTGGTCCTCCGCCAGTTGGATGGCCTGGTTCAGCGACGTCGGGCGGTGGCACTGGACCCACTGGGCAGTCTTCCTCGGCAGCCGTGCCACGAACTGCTCCAGCACCACTCGGTCGACGATTTCCTCGACGTCGCTTTTCTCGGCCATCAGCCATCTGCAGCAGGCGTCCCGGAGCTGTTGCGCCATCACGAAGGGTCGGCCCCCCTCCCCGAGGTCCAGCGACCGGAAGCGCTGGCGATGCTGCTCAGGGCTCCGGCCGACCCGCTGAAGGATGGCGCGCTTGAGGTCCTTGTAGACCAGGAGGTTCTGGACTGGAAGCTTTTGTGCGGCGACCTGTGCTTCCCCCGACAGCAGGGGAATGAGCCGCCCTGGCCAGTCCTCCTCGGGCCACCCACCGGCCTCCGCCGACCTCTGGAAGAGGTCCAGGAACACCTCCGGGTCCTGGGGCCCCATCTTGTGGAGAGGCACGTGGGTGGGTGGTGCTGGGGCAGATGTCGTTCCCCCAGCCCGAACCTCCCGGTCAATCCAGCTCCGGAACAGCTCGCGGTCTTCCTGCTGGGCTTGGATGAGGGCATGAAACCGCCGCTCCTGGTCGTCCCTCAAGCCCAGCAGCGCTTGATGGTGCTCCTGGTGAAGACCCGCGAGCGATTGGATGACCTCCGTAAATGGCGATCCTGACGGGGACTGCATGCCGGCGTCGGCGTTCTTCTTCCTTCCCGGGTTTCGGCACCAGTGTAATACGGTTCAAGAGGAAGGAAGGAAGAAGACAGGGTCGGCTTACTGGGACGCGAGTATTTATTCAAGTCTCTCAGTAAATACAACAGAACAAGGCGCTCACTGCGCCACCAAACTCTCCGTCTCAATAACTCAGAATATAGTTCTATGTCTGCTTTGCTTCAGTAGCCCAGCTTCCCGGGTGGCTCGCGTTCCCAGTCAGTCTCTCTCTGCCTTCCATGCTCCAGGTGGCCCCTTTTATCTGGTCTCTCCACACCAATTACTGAAATGAGACACAGGTGATTATCATTTGCGCTTGACCTACTTACGCACCGCTCGTCTCCTGCCTCTCTCTCCTGGTGCAGACTTTTCTGAACCACGCCCCCCTCGCCACAAATATATTATATAATATAATTTATTCATTATAAAGACTATCAGCCATGTGTGGGTAAACATACTGGGCCTCATTTATCAATCTAACGTAGAAAAAAGCGCAGATCCGTGCGCACAAACCAACTTACGACAGAGTTCATGTGTGATTCATGACACATTCGTATGCCGCCAATCTCATACGAATGATCGCATGTTGATAAATGTGGCGGCAGAAAACAGTCGTCATTTGAATATCACGCCCCTAAAAACACCCTGGTTTAGAAGCCTCGCCCCTTTCCAAACAACATTAATTTATGTAATTTATATTAAAATACTGGTAAATATAAACAGCCTATTTAGTTCCCCTCACTCTACCACTCTACAATTAAATTTAACGGTAACAAGAAGGAAAAATAAGTAATTATAAAAATTATATATTAAACTATTAAATAAAACACAAATTAGGCTATAGTGGCATTCATTATAAATAGCATACAAATGTCAAGCAAAACTGAAACGGCATTGGGCTCACGAGCCTGTGTATATATTGTGTGCGATATATTTTGTATATGCCTTTTTATTTTATTCCTTTTATAGATTAATTTCTTTTTTTTTCTCCTTTCACAGAAGCGCTGCAGGTGCATGATGCGACGATTGAATCCTCATGGTCTTGTTTACGCTGCTATCCGTGCATATAAAGCTTAAAGCCCTGCATAAAACCAAAAAAAAAGACATTCTAATCTTACTGGTTAACTATCGACTAGTAAGCTTCAGTTGACGGTCAGGAAAATAAAAATGAACAAAATGCTGTCATTCTACAATTCTCCACCATATT
>NW_015506273.1:130821-131369 GCF_001515645.1 Sinocyclocheilus grahami
CCTCCCGGTCAATCCAGCTCCGGAACAGCTCGCGGTCTTCCTGCTGGGCTTGGATGAGGGCATGAAACCGCCGCTCCTGGTCGTCCCTCAAGCCCAGCAGCGCTTGATGGTGCTCCTGGTGAAGACCCGCGAGCGATTGGATGACCTCCGTAAATGGCGATCCTGACGGGGACTGCATGCCGGCGTCGGCGTTCTTCTTCCTTCCCGGGTTTCGGCACCAGTGTAATACGGTTCAAGAGGATGGAAGGAAGAAGACAGGGTCGGCTTACTGGGACGCGAGTATTTATTCAAGTCTCTCAGTAAATACAACAGAACAAGGCGCTCACTGCGCCACCAAACTCTCCGTCTCAATAACTCAGAATATAGTTCTATGTCTGCTTTGCTTCAGTAGCCCAGCTTCCCGGGTGGCTCGCGTTCCCAGTCAGTCTCTCTCTGCCTTCCATGCTCCAGGTGGCCCCTTTTATCTGGTCTCTCCACACCAATTACTGAAATGAGACACAGGTGATTATCATTTGCGCTTGACCTACTTACGCACCGCTCGTCTCCTG
>NW_015506273.1:131418-136814 GCF_001515645.1 Sinocyclocheilus grahami
TTTATTCATTATAAAGACTATCAGCCATGTGTGGGTAAACATACTGGGCCTCATTTATCAATCTAACGTAGAAAAAAGCGCAGATCCGTGCGCACAAACCAACTTACGACAGAGTTCATGTGTGATTCATGACACATTCGTATGCCGCCAATCTCATACGAATGATCGCATGTTGATAAATGTGGCGGCAGAAAACAGTCGTCATTTGAATATCACGCCCCTAAAAACACCCTGGTTTAGAAGCCTCGCCCCTAGAGTTTACGACACGGAGAAACGAAGAGAGGAAGTAATCTCATCAAAGAGAAATTGATTTTACTCCAAAAACACCCATTTACCTTGTAATTCCAAACAATTAGGCTACATTAATTTATGTAATTTATATTAAAATACTGGTAAATATAAACAGCCTATTTAGTTCCCCTCACTCTACAACAAATATTTTAAATTTAACGGTAACAAGAAGGAAAAATAAGTAATTATAAAAATTATATATTAAACTATTAAATAAAACACAAATTAGGCTATAGTGGCATTCATTATAAATAGCATACAAATGTCAAGCAAAACTGAAACGGCATTGGGCTCACGAGCCTGTGTATATATTGTGTGCGATATATTTTGTATATGCCTTTTTATTTTATTCCTTTTATAGATTAATTTCTTTTTTTTTCTCCTTTCACAGAAGCGCTGCAGGTGCATGATGCGACGATTGAATCCTCATGGTCTTGTTTACGCTGCTATCCGTGCATATAAAGCTTAAAGCCCTGCATAAAACCAAAAAAAAAGACATTCTAATCTTACTGGTTAACTATCGACTAGTAAGCTTCAGTTGACGGTCAGGAAAATAAAAATGAACAAAATGCTGTCATTCTACAATTCTCCACCATATTTACATGCTGCGCGCAAGTTCAGGTACTTGCGTACACGAGCTGAGACCAGACGTGAGATTTGATCATATCCATATTGATAAATTCCACGTTTTGCGTTAAAATGACCGTACGACCAATTTTCTGTCGTACGTTCGTTTCGTAAATGAGGCCCACTGTATAAAGACCTATTGATCTAATTTGTGTTAAATTTTTTTTTTTTTGCGTTTAGGCTGAATAGTTGTGAGCTGACAGAAAAAAGCTGTTCAGTTCTAGCTACTGTTCTCTCCTCCAAACCCATCCTGAAAGAGATGAACCTGAACAACAGCCGTCTGCTGGACTCAGGAGTCAAAGAGATCTGTGAGGGACTGAAGAATCCTGTGTGTGAACTGAAGATACTCAAGTGAGTACATTTCACCAGCAGCTACACTCAACACAACAGGAATCACAAAATATATTATTTATTAAATCTTATATTAAACTGCTAGGAGAGGACAAAATATAAAACTTAACATATTAAGCATTTCTTTTGTGGGAGATCCCCAACCCATCCAACATTTTTGTTAAAGGCTGGGGAAAAAATACATTAATGATCCAATTTCTTTGGTAATCTGCTGGTTTCTCTGGTGCTGTTTCACTCTCAACACCTCTGCTTCCTACAATAATGGTACAGTTATACATGTATATCCATAATATAGATTTTTTTATTATTATTTTCAGGCTCAGTAACTGTGATCTAAATGAGGAAAGCTGTTCAGCTCTCACTTCAGTTCTCAGTTCAGACTTCAGCAGTCTGCGGGATCTTGATCTGAGCAATAATAATCTGCAGGATTCAGGAGTGAAGCTGCTCTCTGATGGGCTGAAAGAGAACTGTAAGCTAGAGAAACTCAGGTGAGTTAATGCCTGACATACGAAAGGTCCTTTTTTTTTTGGTTTGCTTCCATCTCACAAAATGTTTCCTTTAATGGATTTAGATTGTTCAGAACATTTCTAGAATAATCAATTAATCTGAATGTTACATTTACATTCCTATTCTAGTCTTTCAGGCTGCAGTATCACTGAAGAAGGTTATAAAGCTCTGGCTTCAGCTCTGAGATCAAACCCTTCACACCTGATAGAGCTGGATCTCAGAGGAAATGATCCTGGACAATCAGGAGTGAAGGAGCTCAATGATTTACTACAGGATCCAAACTATCAACTGAAGACACTGAGGTAAGACGTGATGAAATAATATAAAATAAGTGACATGAAGGATTTTTTTTTTTTATTGAAAACATATTTCACTAATACAGTAATCTGTTGTTATTGTTAATGGTGATTTGTATTAAAAGTTTTAATATAGGTTTTAAGCAGTAATTTCTAGATTTTTCCGTTATGCCAAGTTTAGTATAGAACTGAATTTAATCCTGCTTCATCTTCCATTCTGCAGGTTTTTGGGTCCTGCTGCAGATGAAGCCTGTCAGTTTGTGACTGGAATTGTGGGTAAAAACCCGTTACTCCTGAGAGAACTGAATCTGAGTGAAAAGAAGCTAGGAGACAAACAAATGGATCAGATTGCTGCTCTACTGCAGGATAAACACTGTAAACTCAACACACTGATGTGAGTATTGAATACAACATTATTTTGATGTTATAGTTTCACTTGTTTTGTATTAAAACTGTCATTGTTGTTTATTAAAGAAGGTTTTGAGATAAACTGAATACTGTTTCCTGTCTTTGTTTTCTTTCTCTGTAGGCTGAATAATAACAGCATTACTGCAGAAGATTGTTTTGCTCTGACTTCAGCATTTAATTCAAATCCTTCAAACCTGATAGAGCTGGATCTGAGTGGAAATAAACTACAAAACACAGGAATTGAGAAAATCTGTCCTTTGTTGGAAAATGCACAATGCAGATTAGAGAAACTGAAGTGTGTATTTTCATTTATGTACATGTCTGTGTGTGAATATACATTTATTAATGTGTAATGTTTTCTGTATCTTTGTGCTTTTGTTTGAGTCACTGAAATGTAATATTAACAAAAAAAGAAGAAGAAAAAAAAACAAGGTGACATGGGAGAAGCTTGAGCAGAACTGAGAAAACCAACAGTACTTTCATCAATGGACAACACCAGAAAATGAACACAGAAAACATAAAGGCTTAAATACACAGGGGGAATTATGCTGCGTTCACGCCATGTTGTAATTACCGTAATTCCAAGATAACAACACGTGACATTTTACCCATAGCTTTCCATGTTCTCGGACTCAGAGGTAGTGCCTAAGTAGCGCCAAAATGAACCTGGCAGACACGTGGTACAGCTGTCACTGATCCAAGTCGTAACTCTCAGAACATTCCGAGTTTATAAGTTGTAATTGTGAGTTCAGGAGCACGTGAGGGCTTTGCCGTTGATAGTTTTGCCATAGAAACACATAATTTAGAGTAGATTGTCACGTGTTCTCATCTCGAAATTACAATATGGCGTGAACACAGCATTAGACTAACAAGACACAGGTGCAAACAATCAGGAAGTAATGAGGGGGAACACACAAAACCGGGACAGAGGAAAATTACCAGCCAAGTTCACAAAATCACAAAGATACAGAATACATTACAAAATGTCTATTTGGTATATCAAATGATAAAAAATCTAGATGACTATGGAGACTAAAATGTAATTTTAATTCCTTTTTTTTTTTGACAGCTTACAACATTAAATTGTATATGAAATATTTAGAAATTTAAATGAAGCAGGTGATGTCATTAAATCAATCTTTTTTAAATACAGACTTTCAGATTGTAGTATTACTGAAGAAGGATATAAAACTTTGACTTCATCTCTGAAGTCAAACTCACACCTGACAGAGCTGGATCTTAGAGGAAATTATCCCGGACAATCAGGAGTGGAGGGGCTCATTGATTTACAGCGGGGTGGAAGCTGTAAATTACAGACCATCAGGTGATAATTGACACCAGATATTTCAAAGAAGCCACAGACAGCTGTGCAACTATGTAGAGGAGACAAATGGATAATTAAATTATGAATTAAAATGACACGATGTAGAACTTAAATGCAATACCAGTAAACGACTGAATTTCATGAGTCTGGAACTCAAGTTTCTTACATTTTGCAGACATCATAACTATGGCATTAATACTACACTGGACCCATAAGGAGGATGAGAGCCGCAAATGACATCAAATTATAGCATGACTATCTAATCTAAGTTCTACTTCCTTTAGGTTTTTGAAAAATCCAACTGCACAGGAAGCGTGTGAGTATCTCACTGAAGTGCTGGGTGTAAATCCATTAGTACTAAAAGAACTGGACCTGAGTGAGGATAAATTAAGAAACCTTGATGGGGAGAAACTCTCTGCTCTTTTGATGGACTCTCATAGCAAACTGGAGAAAATGAAGTGAGTGAACACGATTTATATATTATAACACCTGTGTTTAGTCATTATAAAGGACTTCCAGTTACATGTGGAGCAGATGAATAATGCTGCTTTTTGTGTTCAGGCTGAATAATTGTGAGCTGACAGAGAAAAGTTCAATTCTAGCTACTGTTCTCTCCTCCAAAACCATCCTGAAAGAGATGAACCTGAACAACAGCCGTCTGCTGGACTCAGGCGTCAAAGAGATCTGTGAGGGACTGAAGAATCCTGTGTGTGAGCTGAAGATACTCAAGTGAGTACATTTCACCATCAGCTAGACTGGTAATTGCAATATCTGCATGTTGTCGGATATGTAAACATAAGCACAATACTTTTTGCTGAACTCAGTAATGTTTACATGCTATACATCACCAACATTTTGGTCAGGCGTACTGCTTCTGTCATCTCATCAATTTTGTGTGTCAGAGGTGGCAATCAAGCAGCTGCTCCAAAGAATAATAGATGTTGTTAAAGGTGCAGTAGGAGATCTTGGAAAATGCTAACTTTAGCTCTGAAAGCAACCGTCCCACCCTCCCTGCAATCGCCGTCCAAAGCCACGCCCCCTGAACGCATATACCATCACAGACCAGAATACCAGAGACAACATTACTACAATAGGCTACATCAGCGGTTCCCAATTCCAGTCCATGTTCCAGAGTGAAGTAAATCCCTGCTCAGGGAGTAGGGAGCAGTGAACACTGTGTAGGGATCATATTCATGAGACACAGATCATGCACGTAGCTCACTTCTAACGAGTTGGTTATCTGAATTGGGTGTGTTAACTAAGCGAGACATGCACAATATGTGCACGAGGACTGGAATTGGGAACCGCTGGGCTACATCATGTGTCATTCAACGGTGAGAAAACTTTAAAAGTACTACAATACCAGGAAGGAAAATCGGGTTGTGTTTGTCTGCCATTCTCGCTCTGTCTGCACAGTGTGCGTGAACGTGCTGATGACGTATCCTGTCTGCGTGAACAGGGTAGGCAGAGGTATGCAGATACATATGTACATATGTTGGTAGGAAAGCCAATTAAAATGCTCGGACGAACATTTATTGGTCCTACGCCTTCCACAGAATATATAAATATATAAATACATATTTAGACCACTT
>NW_015506273.1:139256-155011 GCF_001515645.1 Sinocyclocheilus grahami
TCATGCACGTAGCTCACTTCTAACGAGTTGGTTATCTGAATTGGGTGTGTTAACTAAGCGAGACATGCACAATATGTGCACGAGGACTGGAATTGGGAACCGCTGGGCTACATCATGTGTCATTCAACGGTGAGAAAACTTTAAAAGTACTACAATACCAGGAAGGAAAATCGGGTTGTGTTTGTCTGCCATTCTCGCTCTGTCTGCACAGTGTGCGTGAACGTGCTGATGACGTATCCTGTCTGCGTGAACAGGGTAGGCAGAGGTATGCAGATACATATGTTGACAGGCAGGTAGGAAAGCCAATTAAAATGCTCGGACGAACATTTATTGGTCCTACGCCTTCCACAGAATATATAAATACAGATAAATATATTTAGACCACTTTAACTTAATGATTGCTATCGGGATGTGAAGAGACTTTCAATCAGCATAACAAAAAATGTTTCTGAAGACAATCACCTATTGCACCTTTAACTGGTGTTTTCCGAAGAAAAAAATACTGCCTATTTTCAGACAGAACATTTTGAAGATTTAGTTCAAATGGACTTTGTTTCAAAGCACCATTCCATGTGATAAATAAATACTGTTTATTAAAACAAGCTCTTTACAAAAGAAAGACAAACATAACACTTCTAGAATAGTACTATTGTATAAATGTCTTTTAAACAGACACCTGAAAGGAATATGATTGTTTCAACCATAATGTAGGGCATTTCCATATATATACTCAATGCTCACTTTATTAGGCACACCTGTTCAACTGGTCATTAACGTAAATATCTAATCTATCAAACAATAGCAGCAACTCAATAAATTTAGGCATGTAGACATGGTCAAGACTATCTGCTGAAGTTCAAACTGAGCATCATAATGAAGAAGAAAGGTGATTTAAGTAACTTTGAACATGGCATGGTTGTTGGTGCCAGACAGGCTGGTCTGAGCATTTTAGAAACTGCTGATCTACTAGGATTTTCATGCACAGCCATCTCTAGGGTTTACAGAGAATGATAAAAAAGGAGAAAATGTCTAGTGACTGGCAGTTCTGTTGCAGTTAATTGATGCCAGAGGTCGGAGGAGAATGGCCAGACTGGTTCAAACTCATAGAAAGGCAACAGCAACCTGATCTTCCAGTAGAAGATTGGAAAAACGTTGTCTGGTGTGATGAGTCCCAATTTCTATTGCAACATTCAGATGTTAGAGTCAGAATTTGGCGTAAACAACATGAAAACATGGATCCATCCAGCCTTGTATTAACGGTTCAGGCTGGAGGTGGTGGTGCAATGGTGTGGGAATTATTTTCTTGGCACACTTTGGGCCCCTTAATACCAATTAAGCATAATTGAAATGCCACAGCCTGCCTGAGTACTGTTGCTGACCATGTCCATGCCTTTATGACCACAGTGCCCATCTTGTGATGACTACTTCCAGCAGGATAATGTGCCATGTCACAAAGCTCAAATCATCTCAAACTGGTTTCCTAAACATGACAATGTTTACAACTTAACAATCACGTTCACAAACATTTACTAATACATTATTAAACTTAAAAGTTAACATTCATACCTGAGCAAACACAAATAACAATGAACAGTTGTGTTTTAATAACTAATGTTAACAAAGACAATAAGTATTGTAACAAATGTATTGCTCATGTTAATGTTATTTAATGCATTAACTAGCGTTAATTAAAGGAAGTTTATTGTAAAGAATTAACTCAGTCTGAGACAACAGGGCTTCGCAGATGATCTCATAATTAGTCATCATAATAAGTAAATCTCATAAGTGTCTGTCAGTTCGCGTTCAAAGAGGAGTAAACATCGAGGACCGTAGAAATGTGCACAGCTGCAAATATGCAGTTATGGAGAAGAGTATCTAGCACAACATTTATGTGTTTTTTTTCCTACAATAGATGCATCCATTTAACTGAACCTACGCTAATATGATGCTTCAAATTCAGCTCCACAAAGACGTGCATTTTACTATTATGTCCTTACACCGTAACGTTGTGGGTGGGACTAAAAGAAACTGATGAATCATCATTTTGTATGCACCTATAGGAAGAGGGAAAATTAAGAAACTCCATGTAATTGACCATAAAACTCATGCTTAATATTTCTTTAAATTAAATATATAAAGTTAATGTCACGTAACGTGGTCTTTAAAACATGCACGAAGAAGATCAAGTCAAATAGACTTTAATAAATCCACAGTAGGGTAATTCACAGAAGGCAGACAAGGAGACACACGTAGAGGCAACATTCACATTCAATACCGGACAAATGCAAACTTAACAGGCTAGAACTAAAGTAGGGTTGTTAATGATGGACAGACAGGTGAGGATGATCAACTAATGAGGACACAGGTGAACTGACTAACATAATCAAACACGGGGAAAAAAGTCCATAGCTGTGTCTCATTTAGAAGGCTGCACCCTCCGGAGGTCGAATCCTCTGGAGGTCGTATCCTCTGTAGGATGCATATACGAGGCGTCCTCAACCTAGAATTAAATGAGACGGCCTTCGTAGGACAGGCGGAAAAGGAAACCGGAAGTATCACGTTGCTATGCCAACACATTTAGAGCATCGTTGCGCTCTCACACTACTTAAATGAAGGAAAATTATTTCTAAATTTGGAAAGTAATTTGAAAAAAAAAATGCTTTTACTTGTTATATTTTGTTCAATGTTTGAGGAGCTGCAGCGTACGTACAGCAGGCATCCATTAGAGGAAAAAAAGGAGGAGGTTATTAAAAACAAAGTTTATCCGTTTTGACCGAGGCGAATTAAGGTAAGTTGTAAACACCACATCTGCGCTTGTGTGTACGTTACATCTACCGGCGCCGCATTTTTCAAATTAACAACGGTTGTTCATGGCGACGCAAAGAATTGTGGGTTATCTGTAGCAGCGAAGGATACACCTCATGCATCCTCCGAATTCCTGTGAAAGAAGGTCGCATTCGAATGTCGCATTCGGAGTGTCCTACTTGCTTTTCTGAAATGAGACAGCCTCGATGACGTATGCAGCCTTCGAATGCGACCTCCGGAGGACGCAGCCTTCTAAATGAGACACAGCTCATGGGTGTGACAGTTAAAGTGAAATAAGACATTTATTATTTTTATTATTAGTGTTATTATTATTATTATTATTTAATCAATTACATCCATTTGGAAATTACCAGCTTCTCATTGGTTGGGCCCATGACTACTCGGGCTTAGCCATAGCCTCGCCAATGGCACATATGTCATTATGCGACAGAGGAAGATAGTGCTTCAGACAGTCATAAACGCGCTGAGAACCTTTGCCTAGGCTGAGGATTAAAGGTAATAATTTAGTAAATAATGGTCATTTTCTTGTACAGACTGATCGTTTCGCTTCATAAGACCTCAATGTATTGTCAGGAGCCACAGGTATTGATTTAGTCATTGTTTTGGTGAACTACCCCTTTAACACCTGCATCAGAAGCATCAGCGAAGCATGAGCAGCGTGGGTTTTGTCGCTGCCTGTGTTAGTAAATGAGCATGTTCACATCACGGTGTGACTATCGGCCTTCTCGATCATTAACATGAGCAGCGATAAAATATGTGCTGTGGAGTCTCCGCTGACACTTGCAATGCTGAATCGTTGGAATAAGTTCACATGGGTGTTCACAACGTAATATTTTAATGATTAATTGTGCAGCACTAGTACCTAATAAAATAGCTAGTAACTGGCTAGTGATAATATTACAACTTATTTTATTTTATTGCTTAAATTTTTATTTTATTTTTTCAAACATTAAACCATAGAGCTTTTATTTTGGTGGAGAACTGTAGAGAGTTCTTAAAGCCTCTCTTTTGATGACAACAAACTAATTAATAATACATTAAATGTAATAATTTGGGTTGGTGGTTGGCAGCATTTGCATAGTTTAGAGTGGCAAATTGTACCAGCATAATTGGAGGTCAAAATGCAAACAGGTTTGGAGGTCTGAAGTAGTCAATATACGATAGCTTATGTCAACATGATTGATGACTTTGACCTTTTGACCCATAATTATATCCATATGTGACCTTTGACATCATAATAATTTCCATATGCGAAAACTGGCGTGTGTGAAATCCGGCTGTCAAACCGGATGACAAATGATATTATGGATCGTTCCCATATCCGGACTCGTGTGCGGACTCATCTGTGTCTTACGTGCCCCGTGGTATCAGGTTGCTGTGTGTTCATGCTCGCGCTCTCTCTCACTCGCGCCCCCTCTCTCTCTTTCACTCACTCTCTCTATGGGAGAAAAACAAGCATTGATGAACAATAAACAGAATAAATAAACAATTCTAACAGATTGCGAGATCGTATCACAATATGTGTGTGTGTACTGATATATATAATCTGACGGCAGTATTAAAAATTTCTCAGCATATGAATGAAATTGGGGATAAATCAATAAAAATATAAACTGGCTTACTTACATTTATCAGGGAGAGAACGTCTTCTTCGTGCAAGCATCGCGATTCTTCAAATGAAATGTTTCCCAAAATTGTGCTTGGTTTAAATTGAAAGAAGAAATCTTTCTTTGAAATCGTCTCTCTCCCCCTCACCATCTTACTCCCCCTCTGCCTGTGTGCTCATGGCTGTGTGTGTCGAGCCCCCACCGGTCCTGTCATTTCGGTCCGCTGCGAGAGAGAAATAAGTTTGGCAAAAGTTTTAAATGCACTACATCTATTTCAAAGCGCGATATTACTTTAATGTTGAAATAAAAAGATTCCCTATTCATCTGATGTCTGGCGGTTCTGGTTTATATTTTAACTAAGTTTCTTATTTTAAGCATGGTATGCTTACATGGTCTACAATGGCTTAGTGGTCTACGCAGTCATGGCTCAATAGTTCGTTTTTGACCATAGTATCTAATTTCCGTCTCAAACGGGTTTTAAAATGCGTTTAGCTAATATCACATCTATTTTAAATATGAATTATGTAATTAGTTATGTTTTATTTCACAATGTCGATCTGTTTAAACAGATGTTCTCACGGAGTTCGAACCAAGGACGTGTCTACAGTGGTGGCCAGGGATGGCACCGGCCCCCTGAAATTTGGCTGGCCACCCCAGGTGCCCCCCCTCCCCCTACCAGATGTCTTGCGATAGGCTTGTTTTTAGTACATTTCTAACTGCATCTGGCAGTGGTGGCATGTGTAGGCATGAGGACCACTTTCTTCTCTTCTTTATGCTTAATTTTAGGCGGTTTCTATAGTGTGATCTTAATAACACATATCGAGAGCGCATAATGTTACGCGATCCATGTGTGCGAGGACGAATCTTTCCACTCCCAAGCGGATTTCCTTCACTCTCACAAAACTGGACGTGTGCTTTTAAATATTGTTCTTTTAGGAATTGGCTCTGCTCTCGCTCAGATATTGCGTGTACATGCTCAAACGTTGTCTTCGCATCACTGAAGACGAAGAGCTTTTTTCTAATTCAGGTGAGGAGTACTTATCTCACTAAATGGAAGCAAGCTGATTATAGTCAGCCTTCTCTAGTTATTTATTTTATTAATAGCCTACTTATTTTAGTTGTGCTTAAATTGTAAATATGCATTTATTCAATTATTTTATTTAGTGCATTTCTATTTTGTTGTTTTTGTATATAGTTTTGCAATAAAAGCGTATAAACCAGGTTCCATAAATAATCACTGAGGGTGCTTCTGAAATGAGTGAGGGTGCTCTAGTCTTAATGCACATTTTCACATATTTTGTCCCGTCTGTTGCTATGGTTATCACTATGTCAATCACTGCTACTTCGAGAGTGAATTCCACATAAATAAACTTTGCAACGTGTGTGTGGCTGGAAAACAAAGTTCTAGGCTACATTTTAAATGGATTATTGACTAGAAAGCTTGCAAAGAGAGCTCATAACCACTAAAAAGCTGTCACTCTTTGTTTAGTGAGTGTACACAATGTATTAGGCTATAACATACATCAGGGATCCTCAAATCTGGCCCACGAGATCCACTTTCCTGCAGAGTTTAGCTCTAACCCTAATCAAACACACCTGAGCATGCTAATCAATGTCTTCAGGATCATTAGAAAATCACAGGAAGCTGAGTTTGATCAGGGTTGGAGCTAAACTCTGCAGCGCATTGGACCTCCAGGGCAAGATTTGAGGAACCCTGACATACATCGTTCCGCAAACACAACCCCCCAATGTTCATGCTCCTATCTTGGTCACATGGCCACTGTAGTTTAGGATAAACAAGTACACCAACACAACATTCAATCGTCCGAATATTATTATTATCTTCTTTTAAATGAAAATATATGAATTAGGCGATCGCATATGATATAAAGCAAAGCAAAACATTTACATTAGTTTTAGTCATCGCTAAAAATTTTAAAAACGTTGCACATTTTACCAGGATTGGGGGAAAAAATATATATATTTTAACAGGTCAAACGATAAGGACTATTGGGGGCACGGACATGTCCAGTCATGTTTATGGAGACTTTACATAGACAATTTAATTCAATTCACATTAATTTCTTATAACTTTTTTTTTTTACAAAATAAATTGTTGCAACGCAGTTTCACAGAAAATTAAAGTTTCTACATCATATTTACAAACTTTTATATTCAGACACTCAGGGTAATAATCTAAATCTGGGATTTACGGGGACACTCCACAGACATAATGACTTTTACTGTACACACTGTACACCTACCATCACACAAGAATTCTGCATGCGGCCCACATAAACGAGCAAAAATGCTTTACATGTCTTGAAATAATAATTTCTGAACATTAAACATTGACTATCAGTATTTATTCACCTGTTTCTCGTTGTTTCTCATTAAAATTCATTAAAGTAAATTACATCGCTTATGTCATAGAATAGCACATTGTAATGAAGTGTTACAACGTCCCCCATCTGCGCAACTGGAATTTAAAACTGGTTAGTTTTTAAAAAACTAAAACTAAAATCTAATCTGATAAATAACACGTTGGGGATTAAAATAATAGCAGATTTGTCTAATTTTAAATGAAAAATTTACTTAAGCCAGAATTAAAATTATACTATGGTAAAATAAATGTTCAGCGATAGCTTCAAAAGATTTTTGAATTTTTCTCTATATAATGTTGATGTGTTAACTAATAAATACTGTAAATATTGTTATGCTAACATCTGGAAATATCAAATCAAACCACGTGTGTTACAACTAACCCGCGTTACTATGTCCTCCGCTCTCCCCTATGTCTATTTGAAATAATATGGTAATAAAATATATGACAGCATAGTAGCATGTTACTGAAGCAAATCATACATTTAATCAAGTATTCATCATTTATTTAAGTTTATTGAACACATTTTAAACGAAGATGTTAGTTTTTCACTAACTACGCATAAACGTTATTTTCGCAAACATGTACATTTACATTGCTCACATATTATTATAGCTCAGCTCGTGTTGAACACAGTATAGTCTAATCAGACTTTAGCCATTAATATATTTTTAAGATACTGAAAAACACAAATGTCAAAACGTATCCAGTGATTATATATAACACGCTGTATGATATAAACATTTAATAGATTTAGGTAGCAATAAATATGAAAAATGATACCTTTTTTTTTTTTTTTTTTGGAGTGCTAGGATGTTCACATATGAATGAAATCCATTATTGCTGGTCTGTGGTTTTATACTGCTGTAATTTTTAAAGATTTCATATTATTTTAAGGTGAGCTTAAAGGGTGCACTACTATTAAAATCACACAGCTTCAGCGCGACATCAATAATTTCATAGATATTGTTAATAATAGTTGTTCATAATAAAATATGTATGAACTTAATACATGACCTAGATTATTTATTTTGATAATTTTTGTAATTGTTAATAAATATTACATGAAATTTATTAACAATTGTGGCTGCTCCAATTAAGCTCAGTGTGGTCTCTTTAAGCTCTTCCACAATGAACGTCTATGTAAATACTTCATAAACAGACTTGAAATATTAAGCGATGGTTGTCACTTTAAGTTAAGCTAATTGATTCTCTATAGATTCTGTCAACTCAAATCTGCAGACTGGCTCTGACCTTTAGCAACTAGCATCAACTTCTCCAGATTGTAAATCAGTGGAAAATCTGATAAAAAAAATATATATTGTAGTGTATTCCAGCCTTAAGAGACTATAGATAAGCTGACCTTTATTTAATTAATAAGAGGCTTCATAATGAGGCTAGTGATCATCCCGTGAATGAAATTATTTATTGGTTTGTTTTGTTAATTGATTTTTGAATACGTGTTACTTAGCTGAACGTGGACTAGGCCTAGATGTTGCAATGTGTTTACATGACACTTCGCTATCAATATATAACTGATCAAATTTAATGCCTTGTTGCTTGATTTTAGTGTTCTGTTTTTTTTTGTGACTGACTATGTACCTTCAAAAATATATTTTTCAATTATTCTTTAAAAATGTTGTTTAAAATAAACAAGAAATTTTAATAAAACATGATGTGAGCTTAATGGGCACAGGGGTGTGCTTAAAGGGTACAGACATGTACCCATTAAGCACAGTCAGACCTTTTGCATTTAATGATGTATATCCTAACTGAAATGCTTTTGTCATTTAAAATGGAATTAAAACATTTTGTGTGAGAGATTAATATTTTATTGTAACATAACTTTTTGTACTGAAACCAATATCTTGTGCACTAAAAATGTCTCAATGTAGATTATGGTGAGCTTAATATGTTTACCCTAAAGAAAACTCACAGATCCTCCCAGGGTTACACACCATTGTGAAATTAAATTGAATGTTTCAGACTCAGAGATGGGTGGAGTAACAGTACATGTGTCAGGTTTCTGTCTGCTAACCCTTTTTTTTTCTTGATAATATGAAATTTATTATTAAAGCATGATTGTAAAAGCTTAAATGAGATCTTAAAAAAATTAACAGATTGTTTAGACGAAATCTTAAAAGTTTTAAAATATTTTACTTATTTACATGCAAATGTAACCTAAATTATGATTTTTATTCAGCAGTACCTGTTCAAAACTTGGTTTATAATTTTAAAGGATACTTGTACTTAGTTTATTTCAAAACATATTCCATCTTAAATAAAAAAGTGTACATATCTTAGATTATTACTAGGGTGAGCATGTAGCTATGATCTAGTTCTACACTTATATAGTTGTATTTTTCTGAACCGACCTTTATCAGCGCAATAAATATCATATACTATCAATATACTATTGGTTATCTACTCGGAAATATATGTAGACAGACCATATGTAACCTCTTGTCTGCTGATCTTTGAAAAGAGAGATTATTACTTTAACAGGAGCTAGTCCTTTGCCCAAATAACGTCCCGGTTCATTGAAAATGTTTGTTTAAACAACAACTTGTCAGGCTTAAGTCAACTACAGATGCGAGAAGAGACATTCCAAATGCTACTCATGTCACCATGATACGTATTCTTCGGATACCTGCTGATTTTTGGGGGTTGTAAACCGTACTTGAATGAAACCGCACATGTGAGTTCTTCACCCTGAGAATATTTAATTGCGCCTAAAAAGCACAGATCAAGCTAAATTAAATAGCGTAGGCCTACACCACACCAGACTCCTGATGCCTGACGGTAGAAAATACCTGTACGACGTTAAAAGTTATATATACAGTATGTTACATTTTAAGATGACTCGTGTTTCATGTATAAGTTGGGTGTGTGTATATGATTTTACTTTTCTTATTTTTACAAAGATTCAATTTAAATTCAATTCCTCGTAAATATAAGACCAAAACATTATATTACAAAAGAATATAAACTCCAAACACCCACACACACACACACACACAAAAGGCCTCAATCTTACTTTTTCTCTGTTACATGTTACACTCGCATATGGAAATTATTATGATGTCAAAGGTCGCATATGGATATAATTATGGGTCAAAAGGTCAAAGTCATCAATCATGTTGACATAAGCTATCGTATATTGACTACTGTCTGATATCATTTAAAGCAGTTACTACTTACTAATATGTGAGTCCAAAAAAATTTTGCGTTGTGACAGGCCTTAACATTCAAACCAGTGACAGGAATATTATGCAACTGATGATGCAAATATTCTACATTTACATGATGCAATTATTAAATATTATATTTTTTCATCTGCTCACCTTCAGAATTGGAAAGAAATAAATAAATTCTCACTACAGGTTTGTCTTTAAAATGAAAGTGGACATTTTTTGTTAATTGTAATAAAAATTAAAATGAAAACTAAAGTAAACTATGCAAACATAAACTAAAAGTAAAACATTTGGTGACTTAGAAACTAAACTGAAACTGTAAAACCCTCAAAAAGTAAAATAACAACCGTAAATACAATATTTGTAAATACGGGGGAAAAAAAACTATATGCAAACTTAACTGATTCACACATTTTTTTTCTAAAATTAGAGTGTCATGTAGAGCCAACTGAAAACACACATGAAGAAAAACACAGACTCCCGGTGACTTTAGAAACAAGGAGTGTTTTAAGTTCAAATGTTTGTGGATTATAATGAGGATTCTGAATAATGTCAGTTGCAATTGTGTTGAAAATTATAGCTCAACACAAAAAGTCACAAAAAGCAGCATAAGTTCATATTTTACATGACCATTTATTCAGCTGTAGTGTGATTTAGTTATATTTTCTGATTTGTGCAGTAATTAAATAATTTGAACCACACTGTTAATTTTAATTTATGTATTTATTTTCTCTAGACTTTCAGACTGCAGTATCACTGAAGAAGGTTATAAAGCTCTGGCTTCAGCTCTGAGATCAAACCCTTCACACCTGATAGAGCTGGATCTCACAGGAAATGATCCTGGACCATCAGGAGTGAAGCAGCTCAGTGATTTACTACAGGATCCAAACTATCAACTGAAGACACTGAGGTGAGTGTTAAAGATTTTAGTTTTGTCAGTTTGTGTCCTTGTTCGTGCTGTGAAGTTTCTTGCTCGTGGTGTCTTCCGTGTTAGATCTGCCGCAGGTAAGACAGATATAAAGATATAATAACCACCGGCGGCAGTTTGTAAATGCTTAAGACAGGAACTTTCACGGGCTGCGCATGTGCGAATCTTCCACCGGCTGGACTGTTCTAAATGGTTATATTTTGGGGAGGGGGAACAGGGAAAAATGTATTTGATTTATTTGTTGACTGTTTACTGTTGAGTATAATGTGTGCATAGTTTGAATCAAGTCTTTTATACTTGTGTGAAATGTGTGTATAATCGACTTACCTTTTTGTGGAAGGTTGAAAAAATTATTACTTACCTTGTACTTACCTTAAAATGGTTTCTCTCTTGTGGGCGGAGCCTACACTATAAAAGTGCTGCTTTATTTCTCATTTGTGGTGAGGAAGTTGAGGAGGACAGTTGGTAGTGTAAGCCATGCCAGCTGAAAACCTTTTTCGTAGAAGGAAGCTCAGCCAAGAGTTGGTTGTAAATATTTTGTAGTTAAAAATTAGTGCATTAACGCAGATGATGAATTTTTCCTGTTTAACAGCGTTAAACATATTTAACACAGTTAACGCAGGGGCGGAGCTAGGGTTGGCCACCCCACTCACAATTGCTGCTTCTGTCTCTTTTTTTCTTGAAAAGAATTGTGTTTATTTAGATGCAGAATGTCTTTACAACCACATCAGACAGGAGACTTTTCAGACGTGCACTCCACTTTGCCTCAGAGCCTCACTAGTCAAATGAGCGTGGAAACGGTACAAGTGATGAGATGCTTCAGTAGAACATCAGCAAACTGTGGTCAGATGAGATGATGTCAGGCCATATGTCAGTAAAAACACATGTTCCTGTCCTGTCAGCCGTTACTCTGTGCTTGTAGTGTGTACTCTTCAATTGCACAAATACGGTGGCGCGCGCTGTAGCCTGTATCATTTAATATTAAAGCACGAATGAATCTATGAGCATGCGTGTCAGACCCGCGTCACATTCAGCAGCGACAGCTCTTAAAGTAATAGCAGTCAAAAAACCTAATAACCCAGCTGCTGTAGTGTGTTAACCAATAAATTTTGTAGCTTTAAGGATTCATCTATATTTAATTTAGAATTTAGTGTTTCATAACTTTATTCAATCTCTGTATATTTCCTACTTGCTGAAGGGCACAGGTATATCAGGGCTTCGAACAAAAAAATTAAGTAAGGAGCCATTGGCTCTCCAAAGAAAAAAACGTAGGCGCCAAATTATAATTTCTTTGGTGCCACAGAATAAATGTGTTTTATTAAGTTGGCTTGAAAAAGCCAATTTACTGAAATCCGATTTAAACTTCTTCTTCTTCTTCTTCTTAGACCAAATTTTAAAATGTATCTCCTCCTAGACTTTTAAATCTACAACCACCAAACTCGGGTCAGACCTTCAGACTGGTCTGACTCGGGTTGCTATATCTTTTCTAACTGATCTGGCTTACGGTTTTCATAAACCAGACTATCAAAACCACCTAAAATCCCATAGACTTTCATTGAGGGGGTGAAAACTTTTATACAATAAGACTTATGGGGTATTTAAGCTGTCTGGTGCTATAGCAAAGCTTAACAACTCCCTACTGAAAATACAGCTAAAACCAGCCTAAGCTGATTGGCTGCTTTGGCTGGTCTCCCAAGCTGTTTTTAAAATGGTTTTGGCCATTTTTTTTTAAGCAGGTCAGGCTGGTCTTAGCTGGTTTTTAGCTGGGGTTTTTTTTATTGGATCAACTGGTTTTAGTTGGTTTTAACTGGATTAGCATAGAAACATGCTAACAACATGCTAGTTACTTGCTAATCAGGCTAAAAACATGCTAACGACATGCTAGTAATTTGTTAATCATGCTAGCAACATGCTAGTCACTTGTCAATCATGCTGGAAACATGTTAGCGACATGCTAGTCACTTGTTAATCATGCTAGCAACATAGTATTCACTTGTTAATCATGCTAGCAACATGTTAGAAACATGCTAATGACATGCTAATAACTTTGCTAATCGTGCTAACGACATGCTTGCGACATGCTAATAATGCTAGCAACATGCTAGAAACTGGTTAACGACATGCTAGTGACTTGCTAATTAATAATAACGAAATGCTAGTGACCTGCTAGTCATGATAGCAAAATGCTAGACACTTGCTAATAATGCTAACAGCATGCTAGTCACTTGTTAATCATGCTGGAAACATGCTAACGACATGCTAGTAACTTGCTAATCATGTTAATGACATGCTAGTCATTTGCTAGTCATGGTAGCAACATGCTAGTCACTTGGTAAAAATGCTAACAACATGCTAGCGACAGGCTAGTCACTTGTTAATCATGCTAACAACATGCTGGAAACATGCTAACGACATGCTAGTAACTTTGCTAATCATGCTAACGACATGCTAGTCACCTGGTAGTCATTCTAGCAACATGCTAGTCACTTGCTAATCATGCTAGCAACAAGCTAGAAACATGTTAATGACATGCTAGTAACTTTGCTAATCATACTAACGATGTGCTAGTCACTTGCTAATCAAGTGACTAGCACATGTTAGTCTTGTTAATCATGCTAACAACATGCTAGTTACTTGCTAATAATGTCAACAAAACATGCTAGCAACATGCTAATTACATGCTAGTAACTTGCTAATCATGCTAGCAACATGCTAGTCACTTGCTAATCATGTTAACAACATTGGTAGTAACTAGTATTGCTTTCGTCAACGAAAATTATGACTAAATATCATCGTCAACGAACCTTTATCACGTGACGAAAACGAGACGAGACGCAACGTAAATGCTGGTCATGTGACGATGACTATAATTAAATGTATAATGCAATATTGTTGACGAATAAAAACGAGACTGAATGTGGTTTACAAAATAAAAACTATGCTAAAATGTCTCTTAATTTTCGTTGACCAAAACGAGACGAAACAAAACGTTTAGTCGCGTTATTATTATTATTTTGCAGTATTTCTGTTTCCTGTGTCTCACTTCAGGGGCTGCATCAGGTCGCACTGCGCAGACGCAGGCGACGTCACTTCCTCAAACCCCACTCGCGGCATTATTTAGAGCAGTGTTTCCCAACCGGGGTGCCGCGTCTGTCGAGAGCAGGGGTGCCGTGTAAAAAATTCTTTTTTAATATTTTTAAATTGCTAAAATGTTCAAAAAAGCAGCTATTATATAATATCCATTTCTAATGTCGCCAATAATTAGAGATGCACTAAAATTCCGGCTGCCGAAAATTAGTTCACCGCTCAGGATTTACTTTCACGTGGTGTGACGCTCTGCGTATTATCCCGCTCTATATCTCGGTCACGACCCATGTGAGTGCTCCACTCATATACCGTTCATGCTCATCGGAACAGCAAAGTCCACTCAAAAATCGAGCTGACAGGAAACATCTATGTAGTACAGTATTGTTTCTGTTTGAAACAGCCCTACTGTGTTGTAACAAGGTGTGGTAAATGGGCAACTCTGTTAACGCTGCCCTCTCATTCTCATCATCTGCTAACCGCTATGCTCATGTGTCCTCTGATAATAATAGCTTTCTAGGATTAAACATTATTTGGATAATTGGTAAAAAAAAAAAACTACTGTGTGTTAGACCTACCCGAAAAACTAAAAAGCAATTTATTTCATTTGTAGGCCTATCGTGATTTTTTTTATTTTTATACAACATGTTAGAAAAATGCTAACAAAATGCTAGTATATTTTGCTAATCATGCTAACAACATGCTAGTAACATGCTAATCATGCTAGAATCATGCTAATAATGCTAGCAACATGCTAGTAACTGGCTAATCATGATAACAACATGCTAGTAACTTGTTAATCATGCTAGAAACATGTTAACAAAATGTTAGTAACTTGCTAATCATGCAAAGGGCATGCTAGTAACCTGCTAATCATGCTACCAACATGTTAGTAACTTGTTAATAATGCTAGAAACATGTTAAAGGGGTCATATGATGCGATTTCAATTTTTCCTTTCTCTTTGGAGTGTTACAAGCTCTTGGTGCATAAAGAAGATCTGTAAAGTTGCAAAGACTAAAGTCTCAAATCCAAAGAGATATTCTTTATAAAAGTTCAGAGTCAGCCACGCTTACCTAAAACGACTCGTTCTAACACGCCCCCACATATCTACATCACTATGTGGGAAGATTTGCATAACGCCGCCCAAATGTTCACGCAAAGAAAGAAGGCTTAACTTTTAGTCTCCCTGTAGTATTGTTGACGCTGCAGCCATGTCGTGAAGACGCTGTGTGCTTCGTTGTGAAAGCAAAACTACTTTGTTTGGTCTTCCAAAAGAGGACGATATCCGCTTCGTCATGCCTAGAGCTGATCCGTGCTGGTCGCTGAGGAAATACTACAACTTTCAACGTGGAAGAAGCCCAGGGCGCGGGCCCGGGTGGAGCCGCCGCGGGTGCAGATCTTGGGGGTAGTAGCAAATATTCAAACGAGAGCTTTGAAAGCCGAAGTGGACAAAGGTTTCCATGTGAACAGCAGTTCAGTTAACCTAACCCTCAGCTCACTCTATCCCGGCCTCAGCACACGCTAAGGGGGCTTCCCCTCACGCTAGGCCGCTGTGTTTTTCGTTGTGAAAGCGAAACTACTATCTTCCAAATAGTACTACTTTTCTTCCAAAAGAGGACACGACTACAAATCAGTGGTTAAGTTGTATTTACAACACTGTTCCAGAACAGTTTAACCCACAATATCCAGATGTGTGCAGCACATTTTACGGAGGACTATTTCCTGATCCTGG
>NW_015506273.1:155044-183893 GCF_001515645.1 Sinocyclocheilus grahami
GGAGGACTGTTTACTGATCCTGGGAGAGTAACGTTAGACTAAAATGCCGGCAGTTCTGACTCACGTAAGTACGTTTTCATGTAAAGGATTTGCCACTGATGATTCAAACGCTAGTTTTGAGCAGTGTAGAGTAGCACTTGTTGTTTGTAATTTTTCTGATCACAAATGCAGACAAGGTTTTATGTTTACGCGGCGTGATGCAATGCAACGCGTAAAAAGACAGTACAAGTCATTATAATCAGTAATTATGTCCCCACTGGATGCAACAAATGCCTCGTTTGTAATGGGTTTTAATGTTTATGTCTCATAGCTCCGGCCGGACACGGCATCAACAGTATGTGAGGGACGTAACATTTCCATCTCACGCTTGAGGTATTTGACCAATCACAACGCATTGGATAGCTGGCCAATCAGAGCACACCTCGCTTTTCAGACCGATGAGCTTTGTAAAACTCGACGCGTTTCAAAAAGGCGGGGCATAGAGGAGAAACAATAATGTACAGTATGTGGAAAATGATGTTTTATTTTAACTTTAAACCACATAAACACATTTCATTACACCAAATACACAAAATAATGTTCTTTTTAGCAGCATCATATGACCCCTTTAACAAAATGTTAGTAACTTGCTAATCATGCTAACAACATGCTAGTAACTTGCTAATCATGCTAGAAACATGCTAGTAAACTTGTTAATGATGCTAACAACATGCTAGTAATTTGCTAACCATGCTAGAAACATGCTAGCAACTTGTATATCATGTTTGCAACATGATAATAACTTGTTAATCATGTTAGCAACATGCTAGCAACATACTAATCATGCTAGAAAAATGTTAACGACATGCTAGTAACTTTCTAATCATGATAGTGACATACTAATAACTTGTTAATCATGCTAACAGCATGCTAGTGGCATGCTAATAATGCTAGAAACATGTTAGTAACTTTGCTAATCGTGCTTGCTAACTTCTTGCTTCTAGTAACTAGCTAGTCATGCTACCAACATGTTAGTCACTTGCTAATCATGCTAGCATTATGCTAGTATCATGTCAATCATGCTGTCAACATGTTAGTAACTTGCTAACAACTTGCTAGTCATGCTAATGACATGCTAGTCACTTGCTAGTCATGCTAACGAAATGCTATTCACTTGTTAATCATGTTAGCGATATGCTAGTCACTTGCTAATAATGCTAGTGACATGCTAGTCACTTGTTAATCATGCTATAAACATGCTAGCATTTTGCTAGTATCATGTCAATCATGCTAGCAACATGCTAGTAACTTGCTAATCATGTTAACAACATGCTAGTAACTTGCTAATAATGCTAAAACATGCTAGTAAAATGCTAATCATGTTAGAAACATTCTAGCAACTTGTTAATCATGCTTGCAACATGTTAATAACTTGTTAATCATGCTAACAGAATGCTAGTGACATGTTAATCATGCTAGAAACATGCTAGTGAAATGCTAGTAACTTGCTAATCGTGCTTGCTAACTTCTTGCTTCTAGTAACTTGCTAGTAATGCTAGCAACATGTTAGGCACTTGCTAATAATGCTAGCAGCATGCTAGAAACATGCTAACGACATTCTAGTAACTTGCTAGTCATGCTAATGACATGTTAGTCACTTGCTAGTCATGTTAACGACATGTTAGTCACTTGCTAATAATGCTAGTGACATGCTAGTCACTTGCTAATCATGCTAGTGACATGCTAGTCACTTGCTAATCATGCTAGAAACATGCTAGCATTATACAAGTAACATGTCAATCATGCTAGCAAACATGCTAGTAATTTGTTAATCATGTTAACAACATGCTAGTAACTTGCTAATCATGCTAGTGACATGCTAGTCACTTGCTAATCATGCTAGAAACATGCTAGCATTATACAAGTAACATGTCAATCATGCTAGCAAACATGCTAGTAATTTGTTAATCATGTTAACAACATGCTAGTAACTTGCTAATCATGTTAAAACATGCTAGTAAAATGCTAATCATGCTAGAAACATGATAGTAACTTGTTACTCATGTTAGAATCATGTTAACAAAATGCTAGTAACTTGCTAATCATGCTAGCAAAATGCTAGCAACTTGTTAAACATGATAGAAACATGCTATCATTATGCTAGAAACGTGAATCACATTAGAATCATGCTAGTAACATGCTAATCATGTTAACACCATGCTAGTAACATGCTTATCATACTAACAACATGCTAATAAAATGCTAATCATGTTATAAACATGCTAGTAAACTTGCTAATCATGCTAACATCATGCTAGTAACATGCTGATCATGCTAGATTCATGGTAGCAACATGGTAGTAACTTGCTAATAATGCTAGCAACATGCTAACCATGTTATAGTAACATGTTTATCATGCTAGCAACATGCTAGTGAAATGCTAATTGTGCTAGCAACATGCTAGCAACATGCTAATCATGCTAAAAAAAATATGTTAACAACATGCTAGTAATGCTAGAAACAGCCTAGCAACCACCCCAGGTACCCTAGCAATGCGTTTTATACCTATCTGTTTTTCTAATAGACTGTATTGCCTTGAAAACATTTAAACTTTAATCTTTAAAACTATTTTAACTTTTAAACTACTCCAAACTGAAAACTTTCAGATTGCAAGCTTTTTAAACTACTTTTTCAAGCCAACTTAAAGTTTGTCTTCAATCTTTACTCATCTAGTTATAATGTGTTTTTTTTTTTTACATTTTAACATTTCAATCATACTGTCATGTGTTTATGTCTCATCTTTTCTTGACTTTATCAGCATTTTAATCCATCTTGTAGATGAGCTGGGAACTAAGGTTAATTTAAAGGGGAAGTCGTGGCCTAATGGTTATAGAGTCGGACTCGTAACCCAAAGGTTGCGGGTTCGAGTCTCGTACCGGCAGGGATTGTAGGTGGGGGGAGTGAATGTACAGCCTTCAATGTACATTCAATGTCTCTTCCACCCTCACCACGACTGAGGTGCCCTTGAGCAAGGCACCGAACCCCCAACTGCTCCCCGGGCGCCGCAGCATAAATGGATGCCCACTGCTCCGGGTGTGTTTTCACGGTGTGTGTGTGTGTGCACTGCTGTGTGTGTGCACTTAGGATGGGTTAAATGCAGAGCACTAATTCCTTTTCACTTAAAGTGGGAACTAAATGTCTTTTCCAACTTGAAATATACAGTTACAAAGAATTGTTCATTACACAGAATCTCATTGACCATAAGCATCACTTGGTCACTGAGTGTAGTTTGGGCTCCTCCTCAATGCATCCTGTAAATGTTGTCATACACTCTTAAAAATATAGGTGCTGCACAATGCCATAGAAGAACCTTTTTTGTCTAAGTTTTGCCTCTTTGTCGCCATCTCTGTTTGAAAACCTGGAACTGCAGCTGGGTGCGGAATTATCTAGCTTGCGTGGGTTGTGAGTCGGCACGGCTCCAGCGGATTAATCTAATGTTCTGAAGAGTATGTGTGGCAGTCAGTCACCGCGCCGGTATGGATATTTACTGTACTTCGCAATCACAGATTCTAGCCTACGTCTTGGAATATGACCCAAATAAGAATTTTCACCATATATTGCCATCTGAAGTAAGTAAGTAGACAAGTAAGTAACAAGTCTTCCACGTTTGTTCTGACCAACTGAGGAAAAAAGCATTACCATAAATCTTGCTAACAATGGTGATTAAATCTAAAGATCTGTTAGCTCATATCACATCAAACCGTTCAAATTATTATTATTGTTATACTTTATTCTCAAATGATTAATGTTAACAACATCAGCATTGCCTATAGTGTGTATCAGCGTGTAGATTTCAATTTCTGCACAGTCTAATCTAATTGTCATACTCTTCGAATTTCATATTAAGAAATTATTTTAACCCAAAAAGCAAATTATGCTCCTTTCGAACTGGTTTTCTTTAAAATACAAATCTTTGTAATCCCAGGCTATCTGTAATCAGAAGCACATTTATAACTGGAATATAATTTAATTTCATTCACATGTGTTTCATAAACACATAATCCTTTATGGATTACAATCCGCCATCAAAATGATACATTAAATTTTTCTGGCTGCTGTGAGAAAAGGCTATAAACGATCGGCCACCTGCAGGATCCTCACATGCGATAGCCTAGAAGCTGGGACAACTTCTTTATGTTTACAGACGTGACGTAATGACGCTAATTTAATGAGCTAAATGTATAGCCTATTACGTTGCAATGTTTACAAGCTTTACACGTTTTCCGCAGTTTGAAACACTGAATGAGCTTGTACATGAGACATTTCAGTTAGTTTGAATTTGGAATAATTTTAAAGTTGATACTTTGTTTATTAAAAAGTAACAAAGCACAAAACTTTTTGCAATTACTGGACAGCAAGTGCGCTTCAAATAATGTTCACGCATTAATAGAACACAGCATAGACCTAAGATCTTGTTAAGAAGAAGCCATATTATTAATGATTATAAACGAGAATTGTTAACGATATTGCCAATATCCACACAACTGACAGCTTTACCTGTTGTAGTTTGTTCAAGTTGTGAGCAAAATATATGCTGTTTTTCTGCACTTTCACTTCTAACGTCTCCATCATTTCGATCTCTCTCGCGCGGCACTGCTGAACTGCGTTTAGCAGACTGTGTGCGACAATGCTGCTGTGTGGCAGAGATGAGGCCTGTTTGAAACTATCAGGAAAAAAGGCATTACATGCAAATTTTTAAGTTATAACATGTAAATACATAGGCATAGTCGCCAGTGGCGACCTCAGCAAAATCTTAAATCGAAATTTGCGACCGTTTAAGAAGAAGCCATATTATTAATGATTATAAACGAGAATTGTTAACGATATTGCCAATATCCACACAACTGACAGCTTTACCTGTTGTAGTTTGTTCAAGTTGTGAGCAAAATATATGCTGTTTTTCTGCACTTTCACTTCTAACGTCTCCATCATTTCGATCTCTCTCGCGCGGCACTGCTGAACTGCGTTTAGCAGACTGTGTGCGACAATGCTGCTGTGTGGCAGAGATGAGGCCTGTTTGAAACTATCAGGAAAAAAGGCATTACATGCAAATTTTTAAGTTATAACATGTAAATACATAGGCATAGTCGCCAGTGGCGACCTCAGCAAAATCTTAAATCGAAATTTGCGACCGTTTTAGTCGCAGTTTGGAGCCCTGTATATATGACATTTATTATAATGGGTTTATGTGAAGACTGTTTTAAGTTCACTTAAATTAGAAGTTGCTATTTTTTAAAGTCTAATAATTGTTCAAATTGATAGCTCTCAATTATACTGTAATGTTGAATGGCTGTAGTCAGTGGTTAAATATTAGGAAAAAAATTACAATTTCCTAGAGACATCAGTAGTATTGGTGATACTCGCCTTCAGTCATAATAAAAGATGCCATTAAACAAATATTAAAAATATAATGTCTTTGTTGTTTCTACATTAATTTGAAGATTGAGTTTGAAATTATTGCAATATAAAAGTATATTTAAAAACTTTAGGTAGGATTAATCGTGATTAATTTCAGAAAAAATGTGCGATTGATTAGTAATTTTTTTTAATCGATTGACAGCACTAATATTTTGTAAATATTTTTTTTTTGTGTGTGTTTGTTTATTTGTCGTAATTTTGCAAATTTGTGCACTTTGGGACTGTGGACACTGGAAATAAACGACATCGCAATGACGTGCTATTGTGGCTGCACCATCGTTCCTGTGTTTTTCCAACCTTCCTCTTCACACCATACCAATATCTAGTGACTACTGAATTGTCCCTAGCAATAAATTTAATAAACCAGTTAAAATATATTTATATGCAAGCACTGTTTTTGTCATTCATCTGCAATGGGTCATACCACTGACATTACCTGATAAGTTAATAAATACACTAGAAAACTGCACTCTTTCAAGGATGAGCGTAAGTAAGAACATAAGGTATGTGTTTAGCACATACATAGTTTGTTGAATTATAAAGTTCACCCTCTTTAACTTAATGTTGTTAAAATGAATGTACAAACCAAACAGGCTTTTATGTGCCCGCTTATTTCAATATCAAACCTATACCCTTGACTACTCATGTCTCCAGGTTTTTGGGTGCTGCTGCAGATGAAGCCTGTCAGTTTGTGACTGGAATTGTGGGTAAAAACCCGTTACTCCTGAGAGAGCTGAATCTGAGTGAACAGAAGCTAGGAGACACACGAGTGAATCAGATCTCTGCTGTACTGCAGGATAAACACTGTAAACTCAACACACTGATGTGAGTATTCTTTTAATTTATTATTGCACATTTGAAGTATCTTAAAGAACTCATGTGACCAAAACACAATATTTCTAAGTATTCTCTAGATATAATCAATCAAGTACGTTGTGTTTGTAAATTCCCCCTCTCCTGTTTAATATTTTAGTCTGCGTAAGTGTGGTCTAACAGAGGAAAGCTGTTCAGCTCTCGCTACAGTCCTGAGATCAAACTCCAGTCTGAAAGAACTTGACCTGAGCAACAATAATCTGCAGGATTCAGGAGTGAAGAAACTCCAGAACGGATTAGAAAACACAAACTGCACACTGAAGAAACTCAGGTGAGTTCAGTGAACCACTCATTGATTTTAATAACAGCATTCTTTTTTTTGTTTAAAGTTAACCCTCTTGAGATGACTGAGGTCCTGGCACAATCACTTGGATTTTTTTCCTTATAACAGCATTTATGGTCATGCCAATAAAAAGAAGACATCATTTGAAAGGGTCTTCTTTTAATTGTGTTCACTCAACAAAAATACATAAAACAAACAAGGTGGTTTCTGTGACCTTATTTCTGAAACAGGATGGCTTTCACAACATGTTGCAGCAAAAACTCTGGCCTACATAATCCAGTACTCAAAAGTTTTGTGAAATAATGTTTATCTTACTGTCCTTAAAAAAAGATTTATTTTTACTCGCCAAGTTTAAATGTCTCAGATATAGGGCCCTATTTTAACGATCTAAGTGCATGGTCTAAAGCACACGGCGCAGGTGCACTCAAGCTGTGTCCGAATCCACTTTAGCTAGTTTAACGACGGGAAAAACGGTCGGCGTGCCCAGCGCATGATCTAAAAGGGTTGTCCCTATTCTCTTAATGAGTAATGGGTGTGTTTTGGGCATAACGTGCAATAAACCAATCAGTGTCTCATCTCCCATTCCCTTTAAGAGCCAGTTGTGCTCGTGCCATGGCAGATTTGCTATTTACACGGCAGAATTTGCAAGAACAAAGACTGAATGCTTCTCCAGAGAGCAGGGCCGGCGCCAAGGGGGGCTTTCGTGGGCTGTGCACCCCCTTTCAATTCTCCCCCCTCCTTGCTGAACGTGATTGTTTGCTAAAGTGAAACCGGAAAAACAGTGCCCATAAGAAAGCGATTGACTATCCATTATGACATGTAGGCACCGCATTGCACCGGGTGTATGATAGGGCCCATAGTGTACATACCTGTTATTACTGTAGCACAATTTGTGTTAAATGTAATGTAATGAAACTATTGCCAGTATGATGGTAAAAGTAATTGAAATTAGCACAAATGTCTCTGTGCAAATGTCTTTGTACTGTTCTGTACAAATGTCAGGGCATCTCCAGGATCCCAACAAAATTACTGTATATGATAAAGAAAGGCAAAGAAATGCTTCTGTAATATAATGAATTATGTATTGCCTCAATAATCAGAGAAAATAAATAATAATGGTATTTTTGAATACAGTTAATATTGCTGCAAAAAATCTCAAATGCATTTTGTGTTAAATCTCTTTTTGTTAGACTTTCAGACTGCAGTATCACTGAAGAAGGTTATAAAGCTCTGGCTTCAGCTCTGAGATCAAACCCTTCACACCTGATAGAGCTGGATCTCAGAGGAAATGATCCTGGACAATCAGGAGTGAAGCAGCTCAATGATTTACTACAGGATCCAAACTGTCAGCTGAAGACACTGAGGTGAGATGTGATGAAATAATACAAACTTAAATTATGTGCTGGTGAATTATTTATAGAAAAAAAAATTCACTAATGTAATTTGATGCATAAAAGTAAATACAACCATTTCACATATTTATCCATCAGATTTGGCTGCTGTTTTTCATTACTCCAAGTTTAATGGAGAACTGAACTGAATCCTGTTTCATCTTCTCTTCTGCAGGTTTTTGGGTCCTGCTGCAGATGAAGCCTGTCAGTATGTGAATAGAGTTCTGGGTGAAAACCTGTTACTCCTGAGAGAACTGAATCTGAGTGAACATGAACTAGGACTCTCAGGATTAATGAAAGTTGCTACGGTACTGCAGGACAAACACTGTAAACTCAAAATACTGATGTAAGTTTTATCATTATTATCACAATTTCAATACTTATGAACTTTCTGCTGGATGTTTTAAATATAGTTTAATACTTCTAACAACTAACTCTTTAGTATTTAACAAATATTTAGTTGAAACTGTAACTGAAACTGTTTTTTCTCTTAACACAGTCTGAATAACAGCGATATCACAGAAGAAGATTGTCGTTTATTGACTGCAGCTTTCAATTCAAACCCTTCAAATCTGACAGAGCTGAATCTGAGTCAGACTACACTCAAAAATTCAGTAATGAAGTTCTTCTCGACTCTGTTTAAGAATGAACAGTGTAGACTGAAAAAACTGAAGTAAGTAATTTAGTCAATGTGTTAAAAAAGGACAACTACTGAAATAATATTGTCATGTAAATCTCATTTTGGTGGACTAAAGTAATAAGAGACAAATCTACTAGTTGCATAATAGTATTTATGGCTTTTTTTCTCTCTGTTCTACAGGTTTAATTGCATCAGTATTACAGCAGAAGGTTGTGCCACTCTGACTTCAGCATTTAATTCAAACCCTTCAAACCTGATCGAGCTGGATCTGAGTGGAAATAAACTAGAAAACTCTGGAGTGACTGAAATCTCCACTCTACTGGAAAACTCTCAGTGCAGACTTCAGATACTCAGGTTTGAATTTGGTGAATTTAAAAATGAATCATTAATATATTTTACAATAGTAAAAAAAACATTAGTATGCTAAATTAATAATGTTTTATTTTTTTTGGTCTTCCTCTAGACTCTCAGACTGCAGTATCACTGAAGAAGGTTATCTAGCTCTGGCTTCAGCTCTGAGATCAAACCCTTCACACCTGATAGAGCTGGATCTCACAGGAAATGATCCTGGACCATCAGGAGTGAAGCAGCTCAGTGATTTACTACAGGATCCAGACTATTCACTGAAGACATTGAGGTGAGATGTGATGAAATAATACAAAAATAAATTATATGCAGTTGAATTATTAATAAAAATATTATTTCACAAATAAAGTCTGCTGCTCAAGATACAATTTCTTCATAAAGTTTAGTTGAATTGAATCCTGTTTCATCTTCTCTTCTGCAGGTTTTTGGGTCCTGCTGCAGATGAAGCCTGTCAGTATGTGACTGGAATTGTGGGTAAAAACTCGTTACTCCTGAGAGAACTGAATCTGAGTGAACATGAACTAGGAGACACACGAGTGAATCAGATCTCTGCTCTACTGCAGGATAAACACTGTAAACTCATCACACTGACGTGAGTATTTTTCATTTTCAGAATGCTGTCATTGCTGTTCTTTTCTGTGTTCTTTAAAGTGCTTGAAGAATAAGAACCATGATATAGATTTATCCTTCTGTTATTAGCTTTGTATTAGTATTGTAGCTGAAATCAACTGAAGATTGTTTCCTGTCTTTGTTTTCTTTCTCTGCAGGCTGAATAATAACAGTATTACAGCAGAAGGTTGTGCTGCTCTGACTTCAGCATTTAATTTAAATCCTTCAAACCTGATCGAGCTGGATCTGAGTGGAAATAAACTAGAAAACTCAGGAATGAAAAAGATCTGTCATCTGGTAGAAAACAAACAATGCAGATTAGAAAAGCTGAAGTGCGTATTGACATTAATCCAAATTACTATATGTTAATATACAATAATGTTCAATTTATTATTTTCATATAGTTTCACTTAGACTGGGGTTAATGTTCTGCATAACATCTGCTTTTGTGTTTGACTCAAGAATTAAGTTTTAAACACAGCATGTGGGTGAATGAATAATGATAAAATTTACTTTTTGGCAAATTATTAATTTATTAAGTTTTGATTATCAAGGATTTGGTTAATGCATCTATTTATAGATTATTTGGGAGAAAAGCTCACTAGATAAGCATACATTTTTGTTAGTTAGAAGTTCTTTATAAAGCTCAGTATCTGTATGATAAACTGTATCTCAACAAAGAAAACTATTATTTTCTGTTCTAGACTTTCAGACTGCAGTATCACTGAAGAAGGTTATAAAGCTCTGGCTTCAGCTCTGAGATCAAACCCTTCACACCTGATAGAGCTGGATCTCACAGGAAATGATCCTGGACCATCAGGAGTGAAGCAGCTCAATGATTTAATACAGGATGGGCGCTATAAATTGAACACCATCAGGTGGAGAAATCTTAACATATTTAAAAGTTGTACTTTAAAATGAACTTTCTGCAACCATGCTGCAGTGCTCCATCAATAATCAGTTGAGAAGTCATGTCTTCTTTTGATTATTTTTTTTAATCACATCACATACAATATGCAAGATTAGGAGCATTATATTACATTGTATTAACAGAACAGATGTGTGATTCTTCTGTAATTTTTAAAATATGTTCCACGTGAATAGCAAATTGACCCTAAAAAGTTACTGAACAGTATACTAAATACTATTTTTAAATACATTTATTTCATGCATGGATTGTGCCCTCTAGCGGCTGCATGTGGAGCACGATTAGCATCTTAGCTATATGGTCCACTAATGACCAATACAACCTGTCCTGTACACAGTTTTCATGGTTTCTTAAAGTATCTGAATTTCTTTTTCCAAATTGGCTAAACACCCTCTGACTAAGCTTTTACAGCAGCCACCCCCAAAACTCTCGAGGAGTGGAAACATAATGCCTCTTGTCCAAAAACCTAAATTCTTAATTCTCTTCTACATCCTGCAGGTTTCTGAAAAGTCCTGCTGCAGAGGAAGCGTGTGATTATCTCACTAAAGTTCTGGGTAAAAGTCCATTATTACTGACAGAGCTGGATCTGAGTGAAGATAAATTAGGAGACCTGGATGGAGAGAAACTCTCAGCTCTTTTGATGGACTCTCATAGCAAACTGGAGACAATGAAGTGAGTGAACATGATTTATACATTATAACTTCTGTTTATTCATTATAAAAGACTGTCAGTCACATCTGTGAGCAAAAATAAAGACCTAATGATCTGATGTGTGTTGAAAAAAATAATAATGCTGTTTTTCTGTTTAGGCTGAATAATTGTAAGTGGACAGAGAAAAGCTGTTCAGTTCTAACTACTGTTCTCTCCTCCAAAACCATCCTGAAAGAGATGAACCTGAACAACAGCCGTCTGCTGGACTCAGGAGTCAAAGAGATCTGTGAGGGACTGAAGAATCCTGTGTGTGAACTGAAGATACTCAAGTGAGTACATTTCACCAGCAGCTACACTGAACAAAATAACAATCATAATAATATGGTTTAACTAGATATTCTGTTTCCTCTGTCTTTTCCCTTTTGTTTTAATTGACAATTGAAATTTAATTTGTAGCATTTAGTTTTTTTATAATCTCTCAGACACTAATTTTAAGTGGCATTTAGGGAACTAGTTGACCACAACACACCCCCACACACACATACTGTATGTATATATAAAAAAATATGTATATAAGCACATAGCCGCATTACTTGAAAACTCATTGGATAATGCAATGTTCAATTATTATTTTCAGGCTAAGTAAGTGTGATCTAACAGATGAAAGCTGTTCAGCTCTTGCTTCGGTTCTCAGTTCAGACTCCAGCAGTCTGAAGGATCTTGACCTGAGCAATAATAATCTGCAGGATTCAGGAGTGAAGCTGCTCTCAGACGGGCTGAAAGAGAACTGTAAGCTAGAGAAGCTCTGGTGAGTTGCTGTGTAACTCTGGGCCTTTTGTTTGTTTAAATAGTTACTCATCAGTAAGCAATCATGTCAAAAAGTGTGTGTGTGTGTGTGTTTATATAGCATGTATACGCATGTATAAGCATTATTTTGTTATTGTAATGGCAGGAAGCAATTTTTTTTCTCACCTGAATATTTTCACAATGCTGTAGTTCAATTTTCACAATGTATTATGTGAAAAAATGTTGTAGTCATTCTGTAGTCAACATTTTGTCCTGTTGCACTGGTTGTCATGACAATGTCAGTTTAGGTTTATGACCGCTGCACATGAGAGCTCACTGACAGAACTAATCCAGTGCTACAAATAAGTACAACAGCATTCCACTGAAACATTCTGGCATGAATGAAAAAAAAAGAATAACATGCTTTACTTGTTTGAAAAAGTAAATCAGTTAATTTGTTGTTAATTTAAAAAGCACTGCATTACGTTACTCATTTATTTGAAAAAAGTAATCTGACATACAAGTAAACTTTCATTTCTTGAGTTTCTAGAATAATGAATTAATCACATAAATGTTCCATTTTCACCTCTGTTCTAGTCTTTCAGACTGCAGTATCACTGAAGAAGGTTATAAAGCTCTGGCTTCAGCTCTGAGATCAAACCCTTCACACCTGATAGAGCTGGATCTCAGAGGAAATGATCCTGGACAATCAGGAGTGAAGCAGCTCAATGATTTACTAGAGGATCCAGACTGTCAACTGAAGACACTGAGGTGAGATTACAATGTTCAGTGCATCAAGTGACCGACTGCTAAATTCAGAGTCAGACCTGATTTCACGCTTTGGCTGGCACTTAGCCAAAGATGAATGCGCTCAGTGCTTGGCGTCACAATGCATCACAACTATGCAGTATTTTCAACCACATAAAATTTATTTTAGGCTTCAGACATTTAGATACACATAAGTTCTAGCAAAAAAAAATGTAGTTTGTAAAATACACATTAACGTCTATGGGATCAGCGATAATGATCCTTTCAACTATATTTTGATGTGTTTTATTAATATAATGTAGGTAACAATAAAGTTTATTCTATTCTTCTCACAATTCACCAGCCACTTACTGTCACATTAACACTCAGTTTAGATGTCGTTGTTTTCAGTTTGCACCATTTTCCTTAGTTTGTTGTCATTGTTGTTAATTGATTTGTCATTTGGCTCAGCTGTGTTCAGTTCATTTTCACCAGTACTTAAGTTCTCTCAGTTTCTGTTCAGTGGGTCTGACCACATTAATGCTTTGTAGATGTTACCTGTGTCTTCTATGGACTGAGTGCTATATTAAAAATACTACTGTTTCTTTATAATCATTGTGTTCGTTTTCGAGTGAACTACAAACCGTGACACTTACGTTCATGTCTTTCACAAAGTAATATGGCAGAACACATCGCCCGTTATAGATCAACTAATATGATCATTATATAAATAACCAAATACATTTACTAGCACATATTTGAGAATTGGAATATCAGATGTTTCGTAATATAGTAACATGTTTGTGAATATTTTGAATAAAAAAGGGAAAACTAAATAAATGCAATACATTACGCATACAGAGCTATAGTTAATGCAGTCTGTCATGTGACAAGTATGACACGTCACCATGGAAACAATACACATTCTGAAATAACAGTTGCGTTAAACCAAAGACTATAGAATACCCAAGACATTTCACTCGTATAGTTTTGAATGGGGAAAAATGCAACACTCAATATGGCCGCTCAATCGCAGGAAGCCCCGCCTTCTGAATGAAAGAGCCAATCGCTAATCGGTAAAGTCAGCGTGTCACTGCAGCTGCCGTTAGAAGTCCCGGTTGCTAGAGAAACAGTCATCGCTCTGAGACGTGCGGTTATGGTGCGTTCAAGTCATGTCGAATAGATCGTATTTACAAGTTGAACGCACATGAACAACACCACCACAAAGTCGTTATTAGGAGTGGGAAACTCGAAATTTTCTTTAAGCCCCGAGTTTCCGAGTTGGGGGCGTGTCAATGAGAAACATGGCGGAATCGATGGATGCAACGTCTGTAGTTGATGGTAAATTTTTGTTTAAATTGATAGTTTAGTTGTCCTATAAAGATTGCCAAAGTAAAACATAAATCACAATACTTATAGGTATTAAGCAGTGACATTGTCAGGCTTTTTATTTACAAAAAGTACGCTTTTTGAATGTGGCAGGATTGTAATGTAACGATTAATAACAAGTTTTTATGCGATACAGATTAAAGTGGCTTCATAAATTACTTTAAAAAAAATTTTAAACGCAAAACACGCCTGATGCGAATTCTTTGCTCTTCATTTTCTATAAGCAGAGTTAACAGACCCTGTTGTATTTTCTTGTAATTTATTAAAAGAATGTTCACCGCCATCTTGTGCCGACTAAACTGACTTGAACGCACCTGACGTTGTAATTACGACTTGTCAACTCGTAAGTACGAACGTCCCAGGAGGACTTGAACACAGCAATAGGACTGTGCATGCGCACTGGCTGATCTAGCCTGAAAAAATATGCTTTTTATAACGCTATTTGAGCAAAAGAAACAACATTTATGATACAGTTGTTGTCAGATTTCTTTGGGGATTTCAAATATGAAATTTAATCGTAAGCTTAGTGAACAGTTTTGGAGAATTTGATGTTTCTCCAAACAAAGAGATAGGAGCTGCACTTGCCCGAGAGGCATTTCAAAGATGGCCGCCGAGTGACATGACTTGTCTTAAAGAGACTTTGATTAAACTCACACTGGGAGCTCAGCTAGAATATTTTAAACGTACGTGTGAAAGGGTTAATATTAGACTATTATTAAAAAAGACTATTAGGGTTCTAACCAAAAAATGTTATACCTTTTTTTTGTGCAGGTTTTTGAGTCCTGCTGCAGATGAAGGCTGTCAGTTTGTGACTGGAATTGTGGGTAAAAACCCATTACTCCTGAGAGAACTGAATCTGAGTAAATGTGAACTAGGAGACACACGAGTGAATCAGATCTCTGCTCTACTGCGGGATAGACACTGTAAACTCAACACACTGACGTGAGTATTGCACATTGTTTTATACTTTACAGTATACGTATCTTTAAAACAGAATAACAGTTTATATTACATTTTGATAATTGTCATTAAAAATGTTTTAAAACTCTTATTTGTATAGAAAGCCATTAGGACTCAGACACTGCGTGCAGCTAAAATAAGCACAGTTGATGAAAACATCAACCATAAAAATGAATGAACGTGACATAGAGGTTACGCAGCTAAATATAGTGAATCCCAGTTAATAAAGTGACAGCAACCTAATATACCTGCTGCTCTTGACTGAAAAACTTTTGTAGCATATTTAATTTATGCAGTCTCCACAGTTTTATTTTATTTCATATTTAATGACGCCATTTTTTGTAGTATTTTGTACTTGAATAATAGGCTACATAAAAAAACAACTAATTTGCGTCTTTGTTCTGGTGTGTTTATTTGTCTTATTGCTTGTAATTTGATTTTGCTTTTATCACAGATTGTTCACTTATTTACTGAATTGCTTAAGAAGATTTTACTTATATTAGGCTAGGTTTGCTGTGGCATTGAAATGCATGTTGTGTCAGAAGGGAGTCCCAATGTCTTTGACTTTAAACCCCTTTCTGTTAATAAAGTTGTGTTGTGGCTAAAATATTCCAAATAATTTTTCCTGTCTTTGTTTTCTTTCTCTGCAGGCTAAATAATAACAGTATTACAGAAAAAGGTTTTGCTGCTCTGACTTCAGTGTTTATTTCAAATCCTTCAAACCTGATAGAGCTGGATCTGAGTGGAAATAAACTAGGAAACACTGGAATCGAGATGATCTGTGTTCTGTTGAGAAATCCGCAATGTAGCTTGAAGAAACTGAAGTGTGTATTTTTATTCATCTACATTTCTGCATGATAATATACATTTATAAATGTCTATTTGATTAGATTAATTGAAAAAAATTAAGATGGCTTTTTGGAAACTTTTTTTACTTTGTGTTTAAAGAGAACTTTAGCTATTGTATAAAACTCAAATGAAGCAGGTTCTATTAATGCACTGGGTGTAGTACTTAACTGCTTTTTATGTATATTTAGACTTTCAGGCTGCAGTGTCACTGAAGAAGGTTATAAAACTCTGAGTTCATCTCTGAAGTCAAACTCAAACCTGATAGAGCTGGATCTCACAGGAAATTATCCTGGAAAATCTGGAGTGCAGGGTCTCATTAATTTACTGCGGGGTGGATGCTGTAAATTAAAGATTGTCAGGTAATACAAGCCTTTTAGTATTTCGAAATAAGCCAAAGACATATTCAGATGTGTACTAGTTAAATGTGACAAATAAAGCAAATGCAGAATTAGAATGACATGAAGAGGAATTTACTGAATTGCTATTCAGCAAAACTGGTCATATTTATCACAATTATGACTAACACATTCTACTCTTTACTATACTTTAGTACTACACTGGACCCATAAGGAGGATGGGAGCTGCAAAAGGCATACAATTCTAACAAGATTATCTCATTAAAATTTTCTAAATGTTCTGCTTCCTGTAGGTTTTTGAAAAGTTCAGCTGCACAGGAAGCGTGTGACTATCTGAGTCAAGTTCTTGGTACAAATCCATTAGTACTAACTGAACTGGATCTGAGTGAAGATAAATTAGGAGATCTGGATGGAGAGAAGCTCTCTGCTCTTTTGAAGGACTCTCATAGCAAACTGGAGACAATGAAGTGAGTCAACATGATTTATAACTTTTGTTTTGTTCAGTATAAAGTACTGTCAGTCACATGTGTGAGCAGATATGAAGATCTGTTGATCTGATGTGTGTTGAATATGATCTGAATAATAAATAATGCTGTTTGTGTTCAGGCTGAATAATTGTGAGCTGACAGAGAAAAGCTGTTCAGTTCTAGCCACTGTTCTCTCCTCCAAAACCATCCTGAAAGAGATGAACCTGAACAACAGCCGTCTGCTGGACTCAGGAGTCAAAGAGATTTGTAAAGGACTGAAGAAATCTGAGCTAAAGATATTAAAGTGAGTACATTTCAACATCACCTACACTTAACATTATATATTTATTGAATCTGGTAGCTTCCAGAGGTGAAAAAAATTGTTTAAAAAAACGATTTTTTTTCTCTCATAACAGTGGTATTATCTCTAGGTAAAACTAAAATTAAAACTTAAATAATTTTTTTTGTTGAATGTGATGAAAAATGGCACAATTAGAAATAAAATAAATGTAGCAATTAAGTATAATTAATTACAGTTATTTATATCAGCTGCCAGTGGTAACTGTAGCAGAATTATTATTACCATCAACTAATCTGTTTGTCCAGCGAGCATTCAGTGTAATTTCATATCAACTCTAAAAAAAAAAATATATATTTTTGTGGCCACAGAAAATAACTTTCTTACAAGTACTAATGCAGTAGAGCATGTAACCAGATCGGCTTGTTAAAGAGACATTATCTGAAAGCAGTGACAGTCAGAAACCCATGTTTGTATAGTATAAATTACCCATGTAATTTGTGCACAACATTTTTATTAACTAAACACTAACACACAACTAGTGTAAGCAAACAAACATACAATCACACATATATGGGGGAGGGGCACATGAGACTGAATTAATGAAACCATTAGAGAAACAGGATGAAGCTATGAAAAGGAGTCAGTTAACCACCCGAGTGAAACCATCAACACTGTTTTCTGTAGATGGGGTCTACAGCTTTTTCTAAACCTCTGTTCGAATTAGTTAAATGTATGATACTTGCATTACCTTGGCCGTTGAATGAGTGTCTGGATGCAGTCTTGGATGAAAGTCTTGATGGTTCGAAGGTTCGATGGTGTTGGAATTGCAATCACGTTCTACCAGGTTTGAACAGTGACAAACTCCAAAGATGTTATTCTGACTCAGTGGTGGTTGAGAGAGTTTTCTCCCAGATGGAAAGTGAAGATATGGCTGTAGTCCATAAAAAACTGAAGTGGTTTGCTTACATGTCTGTTTTTTGTTTATCATATCTGATAATGTATTCAGCTCTGGTGTGGTCTAGTTATATATTGTGACTCAGCATATTGTGCAGCAATTAATTAACTTGAATGTTAAAATTGATTTAAATTTAAACTTTATGTTTTGTAGACTTTCAAACTGCAGTATCACAGAAGAAGGTTATAAAGCTCTGGCTTCAGCTCTGAGATCAAACCCTTCACACCTGATAGAGCTGGATCTCACAGGAAATGATCCTGGTGAATCAGGAGTGAAGCAGCTCATTGATTCACAAAAGGGATGGGGTATTTTATCAAAAACACTGAAAACACTGAGGTAAGTGTTATTAAAATAGTAAAATGCAAAAGTTTATAGCTGGAAGAGAGTTAAACAATCAAAAATACATTTATAAAAGCTTTGAAATGACTGAAGACCCTTTAAAACAAGATTACAAAAAATCATTATATAGCAGGTAATGTCAATGTACGTCTCCTGTGTCCAGGTTTTTGGATCCTGCTGCAGATGAAGCCTGTCAGTATGTGACTGGAATTGTGGGTAAAAACCCGTTACTCCTGAGAGAACTGAATCTGAGTGAAAGTGAACTAGGAGACACACGAGTGAATCAGATCTCTGCTCTACTGCAGGATAAACACTGTAAACTCAACACACTGATGTGAGTATTGTGTTCATTTATTATTGTAGATTGATCTTAAATCAGGTGACAAAACATTATTTCTCAGTGATTGATTTCTCAGAGACTGAATGTTGGCACCAGGTATTTTGTGTTTAGAAATTCTCTCTCCTGTTCAACATTTTAGTCTGCGTAAGTGTGGTCTAACAGAGAAAAGCTGTTCAGCTCTCGCTACAGTCCTGAGATCAAACTCCAGTCTGAAAGAGCTTGACATGAGCAACAATAATCTGCAGGATTCAGGAGTGAAGAAACTCCAGAACGGATTAGAAGATACAAACTGCACACTGCAGAAACTCAGGTGAGCTCAGAAAATCATTGTTTGATTTTAATCATAACATAATCTTTTGATCAAAGTTAAAATTACTAAAGAAACAGGAAGAAACAATAAAAAGCATGCCTTTGTCAAACGATGCATTTTTCTTTACTTATAAGAGAAAGTACATTTGATGATTTTATGATATAAAACTGTTTTTAAGAGATTTTTTTTTTTAAACCTTTATTTTTATTTTAAACCAGACTTTCAGACTGCAGTATCACTGAAGACGGTTACCTAGCTCTGGCTTCAGCTCTGAGATCAAACCCTTCACACCTGATAGAGCTGGATCTCACAGGAAATGATCCTGGACCATCAGGAGTGAAGCAGCTCAATGATTTACTACAGGATCCAAAGTATCAACTGAAGACACTGAGGTGAGTGATAATTAAATAATACAAAATAAATGATATGCAGGCCAATTATTAACAAACATAATTTCACTAATTGAATATTCTGCACAATTTGTTGTTGCATCAGAATTAAAGTGATTTCAAGATAAACAAAAACTGCCTACTGATTTCATATTTCATCTTCCCTTCTGCAGGTTTTTGGGTCCTGCTGCAGATGAAGCCTGTCAGTATGTGACTGGAATTGTGGGTAAAAACCCGTTACACCAGAGAGAGCTGAATCTGAGTGAACGTGACCTAGGAGACACACGAGTGAATCAGATCTCTGCTCTGCTGAAGGATAAACACTGTAAACTCAACACACTGACGTGAGTATTTCTCATGGTTTAATACTTTACAGTAACTTTAACTGGTTTGGGCTAAAACTATCATTGTTGTTCATTAGAGAAGGTTTTGAACTAAATTGAATACTGTTTCCTGTCTTTGTTTTCTTTCTCTGCAGACTGAATAACAACAGTATTACAGAAGAAGGTTGTGCTGCTCTGACTTCAGCATTTAATTCAAAACCTACAAACCCGATAGACCTGGATCTGAGTGGAAATAAACTAGGAGACTCAGGAATGAAGAAGTTCTGTTCTCTGTTGGAAAATACACAATTCAGATTAGAGAAACTAAAGTGTGTAATTTTATTTATTTACAATTATGCATATTAGACTATATTTCTGCATGCTAGATTTAAATTGGATTAATAAATGTCCATTTGATAAGGTTAATTATCATGAAAAATTACAAATGAAATTGCTTTACAATTTTCATAATTATAATGTATTGGTGATTTTTAAATATTGTATTTCAATGTTGGCATGACTTTCACTGTGTAAACACATATTTTAGCGTAGGAAATTAAATAATTTCTCATGTTTATTATTTATGAAATGCAGTATATTGAAATAATCAACCAATTAAAATTTTTCAAAATAAACATTAGTTTCAGACCAATTTTTTTATTGTAAATTTTCAAATATCGTAAGCAATCAGATGAACCATACATTGACTTATACCTAATATAAGCATTAAGTACTTTGTTTATGAATGTTATCTCTTGTGTTCAACATTTTAGGCTGTGTGATTGTGGTCTAACAGAGGAAAGCTGTTCAGTTCTTGCTACAGTCCTGAGATCAAACTCCAGTCTGAAAGAACTTGACATGAGCAACAATAATCTGCAGGATTCAGGAGTGAAGAAACTCCAGAACGGATTAGAAAACACAAACTGCACACTGGAGAAACTCAGGTAAAAGGGTTAAGTGAATGTTTATTAGATTTTAATTATCTGAATGGTTATTAACATTCTTTTTACTTCACTACATTTTTACATTTAACAAAAGAGATAGATGCTTCTTTCAGCCAATGAATTTTGTTTTTCTTAGTGTTGCTCATAAAAAGCAAGTGATACATATTAATTAATTCTATAAGATAATAATCAGATGAAATTAATCCCATAACTATTTAATTAATGTGAGTATTTCGTATTATTTTATACTTTTATATGTGAAATATCTTCCACACATAACATTATTTTGATGTTATATTTTCAGTATCTTTTTTGGATTAAAACTATCATTGTTGTTCAATCAGAAAGGTTTTGAGATAAACTGAAGAATCTTTCCTGTCTTTGTTTTCTTTCTCTGCAGGCTGAATAATAACAATATTACAGCAGAAGGTTGTGCTGCTCTGACTTCAGCATTTAATTCAAATCCTTCAAACCTGATAGAGCTGGATCTGAGTGGAAATAAACTAGAAAACTCAGGAATACAGAAGATCTGTTATCTGTTGAAAAATGCACAATGCAAAATGGGAAAACTAAAGTGTGTATATTCAAATCTACATTTTTGCATGTTAATATATATTTGTAAATGTCTATTTGATTATGTTAACTGAAAAAATAAGACTACTGAGGCTGAAATTTCCATTTCAGTACTTGTATCTCTATGTATAGTAATATATACTGTAACTGAATGTAAGTTATTACGTAAATGAGAATTAGATTATGCTGTTTCAAATATTTTGTCAGATGTTATTTATAAAGCACGGTACTAGTATGATGATCTGTGTTCTAACAAAGAATAAACAAATGAATTTAACTGAGTTAAGAATAACAACTACTATTAACAACAACGTCGTCGTCTTTTTGTCTTTTTCTTCTTTTTATTAGACTTTCAGACTGCAGTATCACTGAAGAAGGTTATAAAGCTCTGGCTTCAGCTCTGAGATCAAACCCTTCACACCTGATAGAGCTGGATCTCACAGGAAATGATCCTGGACCATCAGGAGTGAAGCAGCTCAATGATTTACTACAGGATAAACACTGTAAATTAAAGACCATCAGGTAATTTAAAAACTTTCAATACTTTAATTAGTAACTGCTCTTCAGTGATGCTTCAATGTAACATCAATAATCAGTCAGCTCTATCTTGTTTTGATCTAGTGTTTAATTAATCGTCTTTAAATCAAACATTGCATATAACATGCAATATTAACATTGGTACAGAGCCGGCCCAAGGCATAAGCGGACTAAGCGGCTGCTTAGGGCCTCCGTGGCCACCAGGGGGCCCCCAAGATTACATGAAATGACAGCTTAATTTTATTATTATTTTTTTTGATGATGTATTGTGTTAATGGACAAGAGTAATTATACAAAAAATGCTATATTAAATAATTAAATAATAAATATTTATGTATTATTTCCATAGCGACACGTCATGATCAAATCTGATCAGAGGTGTTTACAGTAGGTTAGTCAGAATCCGCTCTGAACTAATTGTTTTCGCAAGTTTACAGAGTTCTACGCACTCCCAGATCTTCCCATTATAACAAGAAAAAAGGTTTCTCACATAATCCATTTAAAATATGAAGAAAAGTTTTGTTTGTTCACATAGCCTATACCAGTGGTCAGCAACAGGCGGCCCCCCAGCAATAATATCTGGCCCGCGCCCGCAGCCGCGGATTTTTTAAAAGTCAGAGCGTTGTGGTTTTCTCTCGCTCCAAGAGCGCTCCACCACCGCTCCATCACGAGTACAATTCATGCCAACGGCCCGTAATATAACTGCATATTTAGCAAGGATTCTCATGTTAAACATATTTAGCTACCTTGATACAGATGGATCACTCAAATCAGAAAGAATGTGATAGCCTAAGGCTATGATGACGGCAATGGACATGAGCGGGAAGTTATAATTCTCAAGGAATTAGTTTGTTCCTTCTAGATACTGAATATTTTCAGCTGAAAGCATGATTTAAACAAGTACTACAACACTTATTCACACGCAATCGCTCTCTCAATAATGCATTCAAACAAATGTAATCTTACAGTGCTACTTCATCTGTATCCGATTTCGAATGAGCAGAAATCTGTAAGAAATGCATCGATCCGTAGGTAAAATAACTGACAAAGACATACTGTTATTTCCATCACAAACAAAATTTGCACTGCAAAAAGCAGCAATTATACCTTTTAATGCTGACAACCATGTTAGCTTGTCATGTGGTAGGGAAAAAGTTTGCACGCTAGTGTTCCAATAAGCCACTTTGAAATGCTCCTGTTATTTTATTCATTTTATTTTTTAATATACGTTATGAACAGAACTGTGATATTTCAAACATACTGAAGTACTTTAGCCGCAGAGCGGTGTTTCTGTGAGAAGTGGAGCGGGAGCGGGAAATGGTGAACGGAGTGATTATTAAAATGCTCGGAGCGCGGAGGGGAAATTGTTGACACTCCGCTCACATACTCTGCGTGGTGCAGAAATACACTTCAATGCCACATCATCAGAAATCTTATTCAGGCCAAACAGTTCAACGTAATTGTCAGTATTAGATAACCAAATTATCAGTTTCTGCTTCTTACATGAGTGAAAGTAAGTGTATTTAATGGCTCGTTTCCACTGAGTGGTACGGTACAGTACAGTTCAGTACAGTACAATTCGGTACGGGTAACCCTGATCAGGCTTGCGTTTCCACTGCCAATAGTACCCTTCTTGATAGGCGTGGTGTATGCCGGAAAGCAGCGATCGACGATGAACCGCGACAATAAGCACAACTCCTCTTTTTGTTAAATGTCAATTTTAATGAACAATAATAGCCATTTATAAAAGTAAAAGTACAACGTATAAGAGGCTTATATAAGAGGAAATAAAAACAAAAGCAAACAGTTCAGTCAAATGTATGCTACAAAGTCAGCACTGTACTACGGTATAGTTCAAAATAAATATATAAAGTTAAACATAACTTTGTGCTTCGCCAAAACGATATGACCAGGAATAAATAATAGATTCATGAGACCACGAATGCCTGTTAAATATAGCCTACCCAAAACAAATTGTATCTCATGTTTGATCACTACAGAGACATCAGAACACAACTCGTTCAAGTGTTTTTGCAATGAAAGGTAGAAGGGAAACCGGTACCATAAACGCATTGTATTAACAGCCTTGCAGATCAGTTACCAACACTTGTACCACACAAAAATTCCAAATTGTTCATTTCCTTAAACCATACACTCACTGGCCACTTTATTACGTACACCTTGTATATATATATATATATATATATACTGTAAGTGCTATCAGTTTCATAAAACTGGTGTGTGTGAATCAAAAGCATTATTTTTAAATGACAAAAATATTTAATGTAAATTTGTATGTTTTTGTAGACTGAGCTTATCTGAAAACCTAGGAAATAGAACTGTAAACCTTGCTCTGATACACTCACTTTACACTAAGTGGAAATGTTCTGTTTGCTGAGCTGGGCCTGTAAGAAGGATGAGAGCTGCAAAAGGCATACAATTGTAAAATTATCTTATCTAAAATTCTCTTCTACTTCCTGTAGGTTTCTGAAAAGTCCTGCTGCACAGGAAGCATGTGATCATCTCACTAAAGTTCTGGGTACAAGTCCATTACTTCTGACAGAGCTGGATCTGAGTGAAGATAAATTAGGAGACCTGGATTGGGAGAAACTCTCTGCTCTTTTGATGGACTCTCATAGCAAACTGGAGAAAATGAAGTGAGTGAATATTTATACATTATATCTTCTCTGATTAATTACTACTAATGACTGTCAGTTATGTGCATAAGCAGACATGAAGACCAGTTGATCTGATGAGTGTTAAATATTTTTTAAAGTGCATTTTGCTGAAGTACAAAAACATAAATAAAAAAGGCTGTTTTTCTGTGTTTAGGCTGAATAATTGTGAGCTGACAGAGAAAAGCTGTTCAGTTCTAGCTACTGTTCTCTCCTCCAAAACCATCCTGAAAGAGATGAACCTGAACAACAGCCGTCTGCTGGACTCAGGAGTCAAAGAGATCTGTGAGGGACTGAAGAATTCTGTGTGTGAGCTGAAGATACTCAAGTGAGTACATTTCACCATCAGCTACACTCAACAACACAGCAACCACAGGAATATGACATATTTGATTACGTTATTGTATTTTTGTATTATTTTCAGGCTCAGTAACTGTGATCTAAATGAGGAAAGCTGTTCAGCTCTAAGCTCAGTTCTCAGTTCAGACTCCAGCAGTTTGAAGGATCTTGACCTGAGCAATAATAATCTGCAGGATTCAGGAGTGAAGCTGCTCTCTGAGGGACTGAAAGCGAACCGTAAACTGGAGAAACTAAGGTTTTGTTTGTCTCCATACTAATTTATAAGATTTGTCTTTGCAACTAGCTTTCATGTTAATTTTAGACAAAATGTAATTAATTTAATTAATATTCTTCAGGACTTTTCCAGAGTAAATAATTAATCAGCTGAATGTTACATTTTCATTCCTGTCTAGACTTTCAGAGTGTGGTATCACTGAAGAAGGTTATAAATCTCTGGCTTCAGCTCTGAGATCAAACCCTTCACACCTGATAGAGCTGGATCTCACAGGAAATGATCCTGGACAATCAGGAGTGAAGACTTCCTGTAGGTTTCTGAAAAGTCCTGCTGCACAGGAAGCATGTGATCATCTCACTAAAGTACTGGGTACAAGTCCATTACTTCTGACAGAACTGGATCTGAGTGAAGATAAATTACGAGACCCGGAATGGGAGAAGCTCTCTGCTCTTTTGATAGACTCTCATAGCAAAGTGGAGAAAATGAAGTGAGTCAACATGATTTATACATTTTAACCTCTCTGTTTATTCATTATAAAGACACTCAGAGAGGTGAGAGCTGTAGCTGTCAGTCACATATGTGAGCAGATATGAAGAACTGTTGATCTGATGTGTGTTGAATATGTGCTGAATAATAAATAATGCTGTTTTTGTGTTCAGGTTGAATAATTGTAAGCTGACAGAGAAAAGCTGTTCAGTTCTAGCTACTGTTCTCTCCTCCAAAACCATCCTGAAAGAGATGAACCTGAACAACAGCCGTCTGCTGGACTCAGGAGTCAAAGAGATCTGTGAGGGACTGAAGAATCCTGTGTGTGAACTGGAGATACTCAAGTGAGTACATTTCACCATCAGCTACACTGACCATTGGAGGAATGTTATATATTTGTTGAATCTGTCGCCTCCATAGATGGAAAAAAATGTAAGGGCCTGTTTACACTTGACGACTTAATGCGTTTTCACTGATTGAAGAGCTATCTGATAATAAAATGTACAAGTGTAAATGCCATCCAGAACGCATTTGAGACTATTTACCATGAAGCAACTATCCATATTAAACCATATTTTCTGTTTCTAGATACACAAAAACACTATAAAACTATATAATAACTATAATAACACTGCTTTACAGTTACGCTTTTCCTACATTTAGAATCAAATTTAACACAAACTCAAACTACATATATGAAACAATCACAGACTCTTTCTGACCATTAATAAATTATAATTAATTAATCAATCCACACATAATGAAACCAGAAGTGGCTTACCTGTGTATAAAGCTCTAATGTGATTTGTCATATTTTGGTGATTAGACTATTGTGCAGTAATGAATTAACTTAAACCACAATGTGAAATTAAAATCTAGTTTTTATTTTCTGCAGACTTTCAAACTGCAGTATCACTGAAGAAGGTTATACAGCTCTGGCTTCAGCTCTGAGATCAAACCCTTCACACCTGATAGAGCTGGATCTCACAGGAAATGATCCTGGACCATCAGGAGTGAAGCAGCTCAGTGATTTACTACAGGATCCAAACTGTCAACTGAAGACACTGAGGTGAGTGATATTAAAATAATAAAGTGTAATTTTAGCCGAAAAAAGGAACTGTCAAAAAGACATTGTAAACACTTTGGAATGACTTAAGTTCCTTTCACAACATTGTGGACATAAATAATTGAATGGCAGGTAATATTAATGTACTTATATTATGCCCAGGTTGTTACAAAGTCCTGATACAGAAGAAGCCTGTAAATATCTGACTGAAGTTCTTGAAAAAAACCCGTTACTCCTGAGAGACCTAAATCTGAGTGAACGTGAACTAGGAGACACACGAGTGAATCAGATCGCTGCTCTACTGCAGGATAAACACTGTACACTCAACACACTCAAGTGAGTATCTTACATCATTTCACATGTTACATGACTAGTAATGTTACAGTAGTCTATTTTAATTCTCATTTGAGTCCGACCCCACTTTATAAAGCTTGGAAGAGCCAGGACATTTTTTAATATAACTCTGATTATATTTGTCTGAAAGAAGAAATGCATATACATCTAGGATGGCTTGAGGGTGAGCAAATCATGGGGTGATTTTCATTTTTGGGTGAACTATCCCTTTAAGTGCACAGCCGTGATGAAATAATGCAAAATAAATTATGTGCAGCCTATTTTTCATAGAAAAAATATTTTACTAATTCAGTCTAATGGATAGGGCTGGATGATATTTTTCCCCCCATATTATTCAGTATCAATATTTATGACAGTATTTGTGACCCGTGCTGGCAAAATGAGTCGGAATGCGCACAGTCTTATTTTGAGCTACAGGCAAAAGAAGTGAAAAATTTCAGTTCTGAAATGGAATCTGAATTTGACATTTCAACCATTTCCACATTTGAAACATCTAAAATGATCCTTATTTGTATGTTTTCTGAGAGGAGTACCTTTTTCTCTGCTCGCTTCTGGACGACTGTAGCTGCTTCTCACAACTTGTATGTCTATTGTTGCAAAGCGCAGCATTCCAGGTTTGTGAATATTCATATCGAATTCTCGATGACACGAGTCCAAACCAGTGAAATACGATTTTCAAACCCATGCTGATGAAAACAAAACAATCGCGCTGACTGACATTTGCAAAGCACCTCTCCCAGAGCGTGCGATCTCCCTATAAAGTACATTATTGCGAAATGTCTTGGCGAGATTCACACAAACGTTATGTCTTACATGAAAGTTTAGTTAATGGTTAGGGGGAAATCTGATGTGTAACATTATATTAGATCCATGCTTTACAGTAGGTCTTAATATAGATCTATCTCAATTAGGCATGGACCGATTACCGGTTTCAAGGTATACCGCGATTTTAAAATGTCACGGTTTCAAAACCGCTAATATTTTCCATTATAACGTTCCTGCGGTATGCGCTGTTTTTCATGTCTCCTCAAAGACTGAAAGTGTAGGAATTCCTCAGGTTGAGTGCCGTGTAGAGAGTAACACGACCCTCCTCCTCCTGTTGGTGCGAGCGAGTGGTTAGTCACGTGTGTGCAGGAGGGCCGAACTTAAGGAGTTGTCCCTGGAACTTACGCGATCGGCAACCGGCCGTTTTTTGTCTTATTGCAAGCAACTCGTCTACAGCGGTAACCAAGGAAACGCTGTTGACAGAGTTCTGGTGTTCCAGAAGCGCCTCCTGCTGTCAGAGAGTGAATCTGCATCTCATTCAGAGCTTCTGCTGTTTGTTCGTTCAGGCATGTAGTATAATTTCACCAGGGGTGTGAAGTAACGAATTACAAATACTCACGTTACAGTAATTAAGTAGTTTTTATCAGTAATTGTACTTTTTTGAGTAGTTTAAAAACTGTGTACTTTTACTTTTACTTGAGTACATTTTAAGTGATGTATTGGTACTTTCACTCCACTATTTTCCTCCGTTTGTGGTCGTTACATGCTTATTTTAATTTTATTTTTATCCATCAACGTGATTGGATAGAGAGTAATAGGTCTCGTGACTTTCGTCAAATCAAATTGTGCATAGAAAACTTTAACCGCCAACTGTTTATCATGGCTGCTGGAAGTGCATTCTTCAAGTATCAATTCAGTCGCATCTTCCTCTAACTTGATACCTTATGTTAAGGTATACCTTACGGCCTGAAATTTGGTGTGAGGTTGCGGGTATTGCATACAGTGTTAACTCCCGCAAGTGCAACGTTCGGTAAATTCCCCACTCACTTATGAGACGCGCGATCTGCGCTGCCTCGTCTCTCTCTCTCGCGTGCGTTCTGCACTTGGATAAGTCGTTGTTGCTTGTTGAACTTGTTGACTTTTGATGAGTTTGAGCGCGTGATGCG
>NW_015506273.1:183952-224316 GCF_001515645.1 Sinocyclocheilus grahami
TGTTGTGGAAACCCAAATTGAAGACCAAATTTTCTCCTTATTGATGACCCCTGGCGTTAATATACTGCATCTGTGCCAGCGCGTGATGTAATAAAATTCGTTAATGAACATTTTTTTTTTATATCCATTTTATACAATCCGCCTTCATTTAGCAAGTGCACTCGCACATAAACAATAGGTGTCAGGGTTCGGGTAGTGGATGGAGCGAGGACTCAGTACTGCAGAGAATGGCCTTTATTGATAATAAAAATAAACAAAAACCACAACAAAAACTACCCCGTGGGGGAGAAACAGGCTGGCAAGGCAAGGCAGGATCTGGACACGACACATCCAGGGAGAGACGATGACGAACTGACGCAGGACTGCAAACACAAGGAGAATAAATGGAGAGCAAATGAGGAGGGTAACGAGGGACCACATGTGGGGCAAATTAACTAATAATCAGGTAACAATATGGGAGGGGTTTTTCCTCCGTTTGTGGTCATTACATGCTTATTTTAATTTTATTTGGATTGGATAGAGAGTTATAGGTCTCGTGACTTTCGTCAAATTGTGCATAGAAAACTTTAACCGCAAACTGTTTATCATGGCTGCTGGCAGCGCATTCTTCAAGCATCAATTCTGATCATCTTCCTCTAACTTGATACCTTATGTTAAGGTATACCTTACGGCCTGAAACCAATGATGATCATAATCAATGTCCATCACATATGCGGACTGATATCTAAAAGATTTTATTCTTTTTATTCTTTTCACATTTAGATATAAAAATTTAATAAAACGTCAACAATAAAAACAGCTAGCTAGTTTAACTGATTATCTTAAAAGTCCATAGATATCGCTATTTTTTAATACGGCTGTTAACACGTTCTCCAACAAGCGGAAGCAATGAGACCTGTTTTCCGGGTTTGGTCTGGTGATGTTCGACATATACCCAGTTTTCAAGTTCAACACTTTTTGTTCCGGTCAGTTGTGGATGCTGCTGATTCACCGAGACCGCCGAGGCTCAGCAAAGAGACATGCGTGTGTGTGTGTGTGTGTGTGTTTTCCTTTGAAAAAGTTTCCCCAGAAATAACTCGCTATTTAATGCATTTTTCCTTACAAATTGTATTATCAGCATAACAATTTGCCATCCTTCTAGAACAATGTGCATTTATGTTAAAATTGTACCATAAATTATCAAGTTTAGTTATTTTTATTTCTTTATTGCAAAACGCTAAAACTGGCACCGTTTTGGAGAGAAATGGGCTCTCATTTGAACCCATATCATGGTGTGTGATGCTGAACTATGAGTTTGGCAGTCAAAATTAAAACTGCTGGATGATAGATATTCTTCATTCTTTATGACAAACAAGATCATGTGAATTACATAATGTACAACGTTTTTAAAAAGTATAAATTGCGGTGTACAGCGTTTATTCTGGGGGGGTAGAATCCACAGCTCAGTACTCACTACTCAATACTCATGAGTACTTTTAAATAGGCTACTCTTTTACTCTTACTCAAGAAGTTTTTTGGACAAGTACTTTTACTCTACTCACTACATTTTTTGGAAGGTAATGGTTCTTTTACTTGAGTATATTTTTTCAGTACTCTTTCCACCACTGCCACTAACTAACTGACAGTGTCACACAGTGTATCTCTTGCTTTCTCTGTATAACAGGAACTCCAGTTGCAGCCTTCTGGAATGTCCTGTCTCTCTCCTCTATTTTTCCTTTCTTTTTTGTCTTCCTTTCTGGATCGGAGCCGTCTGTGGGAGGAAGAGGTGCATACTGGGAGTAATTATGTTGTATATGAAATTATATAACTAAATGATATGAAATTATATAACTAAATGATATGAAATTATATAACTAAATGATATGAAATTATATAACTAAATGATATGAAATTATATAACTAAATGATATGAAATTATATAACTAAATGATATGAAATTATATAACTAAATGATATGAAATTATATAACTAAATGATATGAAATTATATAACTAAAATTAAATAACTGTAATTACAGATTTAGGTTAAATAAAGATGTCAGTCTTTATTTTTCTTCTTTTTAGGAAACAAATCAAAGAAAAAATAAACAAATTCTACTGTTCCTAATATTCTGTATGTTGCTCAAAAACAAAATATATATATATATATTTTTTTTTTTTACCCAAGCATTTAAAAATAGCACATTTTAGAGCTGTAACAACAATACTGTGAAACCGTGATATTTTGCTTAAGGTTAGCATACCGTCAAAATCTCATACCGGCCCATGCCTAATCTCAATGTTAGCTTAAGGTTAGTATACCGTCAAAATCTCATACCGGCCCATGCCTAATCTCAATGTTAATCATACATTAAAAGAAAAGACGGAATCTCTCGCTGCTCTTGATTAAACTACTGTTTATTTGCATCTTTGTTCTTATTTTTAATTACAAAGATAAAATAAATAATAGCTTTATTGTGATTAATAATATAGTAATTATTATTAAGAAAAGAATTGGAGGAAAATTTGCAACGTTGTTAGGTGATTTTGCTTTGGAATCTTCAGAAAACTTTAACTTGATTTTTCTCAAAATCAGATCTGCTGACTCTGTCACCTTCAAACGGCTGTAGCTCAGAACTCATTTTTGAAAATGTGCTCATTCCGACTTATTTTGCCAGCACCGCTTTATTCTATTAATGAGGAAGGAAATGTATTACACATGTCTGTTAGACCGTGAGAATAAATGTAAATATAGCTTTTTGTTGTTGTTGTTGTTGTTGTTGTTGTTTTTTAAAGGGTCAACTCCACAAAGTAAGATACTTTCTAATTTAGGGCTCCAATCAAATTCTGTTTTCCCTTTTTTATGTATTCCGTGTTTTATGATTTAATATCAAAAATGTATTTAAAAAGGGTGTTTAATGAAATGAATACAACTTTAGCAATTTAATCAATCTTTTAAAATGTAATAAAAAAATATATACTGTAATTTACAACAAAACGTGGCATTATCTTTTGTGAAAAAATGTGCTGAACAACAGAATTTGTATACTGAATAAATTAAAATATGGATGAAAAATACCTCACAAGCATCACATGGACTTGAGTATGTGTAATAGATGAAACTACTGTTTTATTTTTTGTTTTGTTTGTTTTTTTACTGCAGGTTTTTGGATCCTGCTGCAGATGAAGTCTGTCAGTATGTGATTGGAATTGTGGGTAAAAGCCCGTTACTCCTCAGAGAGCTGAATCTGAGTGAATGTAAACTGCGAGTGAATCAGATCGCTGCTCTGCTGCAGGATAAACACTGTAAACTCAACACACTGATGTAAGTTTTATCGTTATGATGACACCTTTTTAATACTTGTGAACTTGCTGCTGGGTGTGTTCTATGTATCTTTTACTGGAGAGTGCTTACTGAATAATCAATGGATGCTTTTGTAATGTCATCATCGAGCAAATATGTTTCTTTCAATGCAGTCTGAATAACAGCGATATCACAGAAGACGATTGTCGTTTATTGGCTGCAGCTTTAAATTTAAACCCTTCAAATCTGACAGAACTGAATCTGAGTGGAACTAAAGTCAGAAACTCAGGAATGAAAATCTTCTCGACTCTGTTTAAGAATGAACAATGTAGACTGAAAAAGCTGAAGTAAGTAATTTAGTCCATGTGTAAAACAGGCCAACTACTACAAAACTGATGTTATCATTTTTATATTACATGACGTTTATAATTTTTTTTTTCTCTTTTCCAGGTTTAATTCCATCTGTATTACTGAAGAAAGTTGTGCTGTTCTGGTATCAGCATTCAATTCAAACCCTTCAAACCTGAAAGAGCTGGATCTGAGTGGGAATAAACTCGGAAACACTGGAGTGACTGAAATCTCCAGTCTAATGAGAAACTTACAGTGTTCACTGCAGATACTAAGGTTAGGATTTGGTTATTCTAAACATGAATCAGTATGAAGCTCATATCTGGCCTGTAAATGAAGTCTAAAATTAACACTCTATACAGCAAATAAGGAATAATGTACATCCAGCTGGTTGTTATATCAGAATTTTTTTTTTGATTTATTGATTAAAGTCCTAAAACAGCTTTGAGCCTAGATGAAGTTCAGATAAGACAAAGATCATTTAAGGTGTAACGTACAGTCGTATCACTATTTACAAAGTTTTTCACCACATAAATAAAGATGAGGACATGTAATTTGAGAAGGCAGCGTTTTAAACACTTACATGTTAATTATCTGAAATCCATTGCAGTGTACAAAGCAATTGTTTTAGTAACAAGACAAAAACTTCAACAATTACCGCAGACCTACTATTAATACTGAAGTATTCAGGGTTCATTTGACAGTAAATACAGTTGATAACTGAGGCGCAAGATGATAGCAATTGTGATCGAATGAAACTAGAGACCACAGTGGGTGTAATATGAGAGATTTGAAAGAAGCACCATCCTTAAATCCTCGGATGAGTGGTATGTTATTTTGCGTTGCTAATGATGACTGTTGTTATCAGTGAATAACACACCTTGGAAATGTTGTAACTGAACAATCAGAATCAAGTTTTACAGAGAGCTGTGTAATGATTGCGGTTAAATAATGTAATTATTTATCTGCTTGTAATTATTAGTTAGGTGGATGCGTGTCATGAAGAACCTTTTTCAGTAACGTCACTTACATTGCTAAAAAAAAGACACTCACATTCATTTCTCTTATTAAAAACACTTTTGGGGTGCTGGGAAATATAAATATCCTAATGACACAATCCTCATATTGAAATCTTTTTAGCAAAGGAGTAATTACTACCGTTTTAAAACTACTTGTTTCTTTTTGTATTCCTCTAGACTCTCAGACTGCAGTATCACAGAAGAAGGTTATAAAGCTCTGGCTTCAGCTCTGAGATCAAACCCTTCACACCTGATAGAGCTGGATCTCAGAGGAAATGATCCTGGACCATCAGGAGTGAAGGAGCTCAGTGATTTACTACAGAATCCAAACTATTCACTGATGACACTGAGGTGAGATGTAATGAAATAATACAAAATGAATTACATGCATGCCAATAATTTATATAAATATTATTTCACAAATATAAAATAAACCATTTCACATGCAGAATCATAGGCTTTTTTAATTAGATCAAGTTTATTTAGGAATGTAATTGAATACTGCTTCATCTTTTGTGCAGGTTTTTGGGTCCTGCTGCAGAAGAAGCCTGTAAATATCTGAATGAAGTTCTTCACATTAAAAACTCATTACTCCCGAGAGAGCTGAAACTGAGTAAACGTGAACTAGGAGACACACGAGTGAATCAGATCGCTGCTCTACTGCAGGATAAACACTGTAAACTCAACACACTGATGTGAGTATTACACATGGTTAATAATGCTTTACAAAAAATGTTTTTGCAGTCTAATGAAACACTATTATTGTTGTTCTATAAAATATTTAAGGACTGAGATTAATTGACCTATGATATAAATGTATCCTTCTGTTACTTTATTAGTTTCATGTCTTTGTTTCTTTCTCTCCAGGTTGAAGAATGGCAGTATTACAGAAGAAGGTTGTGCTGCTCTAATTTCAGCGTTTAATTCAAATCCTTCAAACCTGATCGAGCTGGATCTGAGTGGAAATAAATTAGGATGCCTAGGAATGGAGAAAATCTGTCTTCTGTTGAAAAATCCTCAATGCAAATTTGAGAAACTGAAGTGTGTATTTTCATTTATGTTTATATACATTTATTATTGTTTATTTAATTAGCTTAACTGTACAAATGAAGGCCACAATTTTAGTTGTACTTTTATCTAATTTAGAGTATGACTGAGGCTCATATTCTTTTTTGAAAGTACATGAGGACAGCATTTATTAATGATGGAATTTCATTACTGGGATTTTTGCCAATATTAAAATAAAAACATTATATTGGCATAAATCTTTTGCACTTTATGGCAATAATTTGTTCATAACTTGTCTATTTAGGTTGTCAGAAGTCGTTCATAAATCCCGTTAGAGATATGATAATATATGTCTCCAAAAAGAATAAAAATTGTATAATTTTTTTTTAGACTTTCAGACTGCAATATCACTGAAGAAGGTTATAAAGCTCTGGCTTCAGCTCTGAGATCAAACCCTTCACGCCTGATAGAGCTGGATCTCACAGGAAATGATCCTGGACAATCAGGAGTGAAGGAGCTCAAACAATTACTACAGGATAAACGCTGTAAATTGACCATCAGGTGATTAAAACCTTTAAATATTTATTAAAATTGTACTTTTAAAATAAGCTTACATCAGTGAACAGTTGCTGTTTCGTGTCATGTATTGATCCATTGCTTATTAATCACATAATATAAAGAAGATCAAAATTTGCAGGGTCAAGTATTTATGTAATGAGGGGAGTGTGACAATGAAGTTGAGGATCCAAATGCAAGGGACAAAACACCAGCAAACAACAATGGCAGAGGCAAGGCAAAAGAGTAATCCACAAAACAGGCAATGGTCAGGGCAGGCAGCAAAACAATCAGAAACACGAAGGCAAGGAAGCAGGGAAACTATGAAACATGAGAAATAAGGAAACACTAGGAAAAGTGTCTACAAACATTCAATACTCAGCCCCGAATGAAGGAAAGACTGCAGCATTTATAGTCCTCCTGTAGGAAAGTCTGTAATTGGTTCCTAGGCAGGGGTTTCTGGGAAATGCAATCTGATTGGAAACAATCAGAGTGGTGATGGAGCACTCTGGTGGTGATGTGGAGGAATGACAGGCCCGTGTACGTTTTAAAAGTTTGTTTTTCAATTTGAAATGAAATAAGCAGAAACGAGAAAACAGTCGTTTTTTTTTTTGTTTGTTTTTAGTTTTTGTAATTTATTTTAAAAAACGGAAAAACAAGATTTTGGCCCGATTTTCGTATTTAAATTTTTTTTTTTACTGGTAGAAAACGGATAAACGGCTTCAAAATTAGTTTTCCCCTTGTGGGCGGTCATGATACGCCCCTTTCCGCCAATTGGTCAACCAAATCTGAGCCCGTGACGTCATCCTCAGTTCCTTAAACAAAATAATAGTCCTCTTCTGCTGTACGGGGCTGGTCCTAGATCGGTCTTTCTTCTGTGCAACCTAACACGTTTCGCAGAAATATTTATTTCAGAAATTTTAATCAGCACCCAGCCTGTTGTATTTAGCTGTGCAAAGTTAAATCTGTATGGTGAAGCGGCGCATAGACACAGAAAGGTTGAGAAGCACAGATTTAAAAAAAAAAAAAAAAAAAAAAGAAAAATCGACGTAGGGGGGGTCCCCAGATATTTTTTAGTAAAAAAATAATGATGTCAAATCTGTTTAAGCTCACGCAGTTAGGATACGGTACATTTCGTTAATTAATTATTTACAGTCACTCATGTGACTGAAGTCTGTTTTTAGGCAGTCAAAATGTAAATGCCTCTATCAGGGTCGGCGCCAGAGTGCACAAAGTGAGGGGGCATGCAAAATTTGTATTTATTTATTTTATTTTTTGTGAGGGGGACCTGTTTCTGAATATTAATTGATTTAAATCACGGAGACTAGTGTAGTTATGTAGTGGAAGTAATTTTCAGATGCAAAGAATAAAACGGGAAAAACACGAAACTTGTAAAATAATTTGATATATGAAGAGTTTGGTTCCAAAACGCTATAGATCCATTTTGATTAATTTGAGTAAAAAATGTGTTTTCTTTACCAAGAAAGTGGCAAGATGAAAACCACTATTTTCTGTTTCAAACTTTCACATAGCATCTTTAGGTTATAATAACATAAAAAATTCAAATCCAGATTTTGATTTTCAAAGATTTATTATAAAACGTTTTTTTTCCCCATTAAGCAATAAATCCATAACAGATTTTTTTTTTAAATGCAATAAATCCATTGAATCAATATAAAAGTAATTTTTCATGTTGAAACTGTTGAAAATACACAACATGGTTAATCCACATATGACAGGATCTGAACTTGGCCAGTACTAATCTTATATACAGGCACTGGACTAAAAATTCAATCAGTCACCGCTCCCAAAATGAATTCAACGGGTCATCTTGTTAATGCTATAAATTAATTACAGCAATATAGGAAAATTTCATCATGAACAAGAACATGAACAACAATATCACATTAGACCACAGAAATTCCAAAATGACATTTCCCTTACATTCAACTTCCAAAAGTGCATTCATCTTTGCCATGTTACATTCATTTAGTTGACTAGTGCTATACGCTGTATTAACAAAAACATTAATGGCATTAATAAAAACACTTACACTGACAAGCTACGCAATATCGCGTTCATAATCGAATGCGACTCATCTGCGATTATGAACGCGATATTGCATAGCTTGTCAGTGATCTACAGCTCTGTGTATCTATCTGAAAGCACGTGATGGAGATTTACTATTAATCACAGAACGGGCTTTACTGACGAGATGGGCGTGACAATCACCTAAGTTTGTTTAATGATCACAAAGTGCAAAGTAGATGAGGAAAACTAGGATGCCGGGTGTATTCAAAGCGCCGCCATTACTGTCTAGAGTGTGTGGAATGGTGCGCTGTGATTGATTGAGCGGATATATCGCATTCTGCAGAGAAGGGAGACTGGCGTTTGTCACGGTTTGGAAAGAAAGGGAGAAAACATGACAGAATAACTTGGCGGATATCACATTTTGCGTAAAATTAAAAATGTACTTTTCAACACTGACCAGATACAATACTAAAAATGGTGAGTATCGCGTTTTGGAACCAAACTCTTCATATATAGCCTACAATTTAATAACATATAGCCTAGTATTATATATAGGATGTTCGTCAATTGATTGCAAGCGGTCGGATCTGTGTTGACAGCTCCGTAAAATAACCTACTGGAAGCTCTCTATAGTTTTGGTGTATATAGTTAAAAATATGACAAGTAGGTTATACAAACACACAATAACATTTAAAGTTTCTTCAATTTCTGAAAAAAGAATGTAGTAATTGATGTCATAAATACACGAGCGTGATTTTTGTTTTAACTGGCAGAATCAATCGTACATTACAAAAAATGGAGAAAAAAAAACATTTGTATCAAAGACTATGAAAAAACAATGCCAGAATGAAGCCAGAAGTGCCGAATGTAAACCAGATTTGGCCCAGACTGTTATCTGGGAAGCCAAGCATAAGAATACTAATGTACATTTGTTAACCCACAGTAACGATTTTTAATCGATTAATCACCTATTTTAGTTTTCTGCATGTTTTTTAAAAAACACACAAAAAATAAAAAAGAGAAGTCACATATGCTATAAGTGCATAAATATTTATACTAATATTTATACTAATGGATAAATATAATTGCAGTAGGCTATATAATAATAATAATAATTCCTTACATTTATATAGCGCTTTTCTGGGCACCCAAAGCGCTTTACATAGAAGGGGGGAATCTCCTCAACCACCACCAGTGTGCAGCATCCACCTGGCAGCCATATTATAATTATATAATATAATCCAAGCTATAAACAAGCCAAAACAAAGCGAAACTGAAGGTAAAGTTGGGCTCGTATCCTACCTCTCTCAATCGGCACAAATCCAGATGTTTCCATATAGCCTACACGATGTATTTGAAGCTATAGCTATACCCATGTATTAGGTCAAATAGGTCCTAGTTCATGCGTGTTCCAGTATCGATGGAAAAAATCATAATGAGCAAAAATATGCCTTTGTCTTTTGAATTGCTTACCCTAATTAATATTTGATGTGGCTTCCAAATACATTAAAATATCTAAAATAAAATGAAAAGTAGAAAATAAATAAATAAAAGTGAAAATTTAGGAGTCCTAAATTTAGGACTGACACACCCATTATTTTTTAAGATTTTCTCCTAAATCGGCGAGTTATGAGCTACTTTTAGCCTTAAGATGTTTTGTGAATACGGGCCAAGATTTATAACAATTTGTTTGCATAAGCCATAAACTCGTTGTATTAACAGCACATTAACAGAGTAATCAGTTGCTACACTTCTACTGCTCTGATGAAAACAGTACAGATTTTATAATTCCTCAAACGGTAAACAAGTTAAGCAATTGTCAATAAATTAAGTAATTTATTTACACAAATGCAATAAATATTCAAACATCACATAATGTCCTCTAAACATTACAATTTAGTAGGGATTGTCGCTACAATTTTAGTGTTTTTAGTCCATTTTTCACATACCAAAAAAGTATCGCGTACATTGACTAATAACAGATTCTCTTCAATCTGTACAAAATGAAAAATATATTTGACATCTACAAAAAATTATTAATTAGAGAAAACATTCTGTATTAATTCTTAATAAATTCTGCATAAAGCCTTCTGTGAGCATTAGTTTATGGTTGTAAAATTATCACCTAAAAGGAATGCTTTAGAAACCAATTCCAAACTCTAGGAACAACTAAAAACCAAAAGCAGCATCACAGTAATACATTAACTATGGAAACATATTAGTGGGGATGATTTGTGTTTGCTGAACACCCATACGCAGGATGGGAGCAGCAAATGGTATAAAATTACAACAAGATTATCTCATCTAAAATTGTCTTCTATTTCCTGTAGGTTTTTGAAAAGTCCTGCTGCAGAGAAAGCGTGTGACTATCTTACTAAAGTACTGGGTAAAAGTCCATTAGTACTGAAAGAACTGGATCTGAGTGAAGATAAATTAGGAGATCTGGATGGAGAGAAACTCTCTGCTCTTTTGATGGACTCTCATAGCAAACTGGAGACAATAAAGTGAGTGAGCATGAGTTTATACGTTATAACTTTTATGATTACAAAAGATTGTCAGTCACATGTGTGAGCAGATATAAAGAGCTGTTGATCTGATGTGTGTTGAATATGCACTGAATAATAAATAATGCTGTTTGTGTGTTCAGGCTGAATAATTGTAAGCGGACAGAGAAAAGCTGTCAAGTTCTAGCTACTGTTCTCTCCTCCAAAACCATCCTGAAAGAGATGAACCTGAACAACAGCCATCTGCTGGACTCAGGAGTCAAAGAGATCTGTGAGGGTCTGAAGAATCCTGTGTGTGAGCTGAAGATACTCAAGTGAGTACAATTCACCATAAACTGCTGTTCATTTAAGCCGACACAAACATTTACATTATGTCAGTGTGATTTTTTTCTTTTTTCCATCGAATTGTAAAGAAAGCTGGCCAACCAATAAGATTCTCACTTTGTTAACATGCCCTCAGCTAACACATTAAACTATGAATTGGTGGCTCACAAACAGACTATTTGGTTTAGTGACATTGAATAGCAGAAGGGGAATCAGGAACAGGCATTGGAGATTGATATTGAGCAGCTTTAGTGGTAATAAATTCCATTCAATAAAAATATGGATAGGATTGGTTAAATAGAATGAACTGTTTGAAAACATGTAAGAACTGTTTATCTTTATTTCTTCCTCTGCCATGCCCCTGCAGATGTGAACCAAATTGATTTTGAATGCTGCTTCCAAAAGACTAAAAAAATTGTTTTTACTCTTGATAATTAAGTTCCACAATTTTTATTTATTTTTTAAGATAGGGCTCTAGCTTAAAGTCCAAAATTGCAAAATGCAGAACTTAGAGGCATATAATTGTTTTTGTATTGATACATTGCAGTAATTAAGAAAGTGAAAGCTTAGGGCTTTAGTTTTATTATAAATAATTAGTTATTTTAACTTTGGGTTGGGCTTTACCCACACCCACCCCACACCACACACACACACACACACTTTCACCTGCTTTCATCTTTCATCTTGGAGACCTTTATAATAACCTATATGAATTAATAACCGAAATTTAAGATTAAATTTAGAACAAACTCAAACCACACATATTCAACAATAACAGATTCTTGGTCATCATTATATAATAAATTATTCTTAGCAGAATAAAACTGTGGCATATCTGATAAGGTAAACTGTAGTGTGATTTAGTCATATTTATTGATATTACAGTGATGAATTAATCTCAGCTGCAATGTTAATTAAATTTTTAATTTTTATTTTTTCTAGTCTTTCAGACTGCAGTATCACTGAAGAAGGTTATAAAGCTCTGGCTTCAGCTCTGAGATCAAACCCTTCACACCTGATAGAGCTGGATCTCACAGGAAATGATCCTGGACAATCAGGAGTGAAGCAGCTCAATGATTTACTACAGGATCCAGACTGTAAACTGAAGACCCTAAGGTGAGTGTTCTTAAAATAATAACATTCAACAGTCCTAAAAATATTTTAGGTTAAAAAAATGTAATTGTCAAAAAAACATTTATATAAGCTTTGAAATGACTCCCTGAAATGAGTCCCTTGCACAACATTGTGAACATAAATCACTGTATGGTAGGTAATATCAATGTACTTCTATTATGTCCAGGTTGTTGCAAAGTCCTGCTGCAGATGAAGCCTGTCAGTTTGTGACTGGAATTGTGGGTAAAAACCCGTTACTCCTGAGAGAACTGAATCTGAGTGAACAGAAGCTAGGAGACACACAAGTGAATCAGATCTCTGCTCTACTGCAGGATAAACACTGTACACTCAACACACTGATGTGAGTATTGTGTTCAGTTATTATTGTAGATAAGTATGTTAAAAGCATCAGGTCATAAAAACGTAATTCTCAGTAATCACTGAATGTTGGAATCAAGAACTTTGTGCTGGTAAATTCATTCTCTCCTGTTCAACATTTTAGTCTGCGTAAGTGTGGTCTAACAGAGAAAAGCTGTTCAGCTCTTGCTACAGTCCTGAGATCAAACTCCAGTCTGAAAGAACTTGACATGAGCAACAATAATCTGCAGGATTCAGGAGTGAAGAAACTCCAGACCGGATTAGAGAATACAAACTGTACACTGAAGAAACTCAGGTGAGTTCAATCAACCATTTTTGATTGTTGTTCTTCACTAATCAGGAAGAGAAAGTGATAGTATTTAAATTTTGCAGTGATATTAACTGTATAATAAATTTCAATCTGATTTTCAAATCCCTTTTCTGTAGACTTTCAGACTGCAGTATCACTGAAGAAGGTTATAAAGCTCTGGCTTCAGCTCTGAGATCAAACCCTTCACACCTGATAGAGCTGGATCTCACAGGAAATGATCCTGGACAATCAGGAGTGAAGCAGCTCAGTGATTTACTACAGGTTAAAAACTGTAAACTAAAACTGAGGTGAGTCATGATGAAATGATACAAAATAATGATACAAATTATACAAAATTCACCTGATATGAAGGTGAATTATTCATATAAATTTTGTTTCACTAACTTTGTTCCAACAACTAATTGTGCTGTTTTAAAAACTGACTATTGATTACACCAAGTTCTGTTGAATTGAATCCTGCTTCATCTTCTCTTCTCCAGGTTTTTGAGTTCTGCTGCAGAGAAAGCCTGTCAGTATGTGCCTGGAATTATGGGTAGTAATCCCTTATTTATGAGAGAGCTGAATCTGAGTGGACATAAACTTGACATAACATTTGTGAATTATCTCGCTGCTGTACTGGAGGACAAACACTGTCAATTCAACAAACTTCAGTGAGTATTTCACATAATTTTCAAATGTATACTTTGTTTTGGAAGTATTGGGCCCTCTTTATATTAAGTGTTATCAGCCACTATGTACTAACATTTAAATTGATAAAGTTCTCTTGGCCACCTCTTTGGCCACCTGCTCACAACTGCTGTTTCTGACTTATTTAGACATAGAACTGTTTCTTTACAGCCACATCACAGATGTTTTAGGCATGCACTGAACTTTGCCTCAGCACCAGGCACAAGTCAAATGACTGCCAGAAAGGTATAGGTGCAGAGAGAGCTTCAGTAAAAGAACAGTATATATACGAGATCGTGGAGCAGATAATACAGCATGATTAAAAATGGAGACAATTTAAGCAGCATCAAAATTGAGCAAATGCATGAATGTATTGTTTATATATGCGTCACATTTAAAGGGATAGTTCACATAAAAATGAAAATTCTGTCATCATTTACTCACCCTCGTGTCATTTAAACTCGTAAGACTTTCGTTCTTCTTCGGAACACAAATTAAGATATTTTTTAAATGAAATCTGAATTATAAAAATATGCAAGATTGCATCTTTTTATATTTTTGATTCAACAGTGTTGTTGGACTGTTTTTCCTATGCACCTATCATTTTTTCAGGTGTGCTGAGTTTGTGTTGATTAATGAAATCTGAGCAATTTCTGTCCCTCCATTGACAGTCTGGACAACTAGCATTTTGATCCTTAAAAAAGTTCATAAAAAGATCATAAAACTAATCCGTATGAATTGATTGGTTTAGTCCAGATTTTCTGAAGAGACTTGATTGCTTCATATGATGAACAGATGTAATTTATATTACCTTAAGCACAATAAGTACATTGTACCTAACATTTAATATTTTTATTATGTGTACTGTATGTACATAGTAGTCAAAGACACCTAATATAAAGTGAAGCCAAAGTATCTTTAATATATAACATTTTCTTTTATGTTTTACATTCAATAACTGGTTAAGGTGAAAATTTAGCATTTATTAACTTCAAATAACAACAATACAAGCAAAAGCATTGAAGAATGTCATTGCTGTTCATTAAAGAAGGTTTTGAGATAAACTGAAGAATATTTCCTCTCTTTTTCTTTCTCTGCAGGCTGAATAATAACAGTATTACTGCAGAAGGTTGTGCTGCTCTGATTTCAGCATTTAATTCAAATCCTTCAAACCTGATAGAGCTGGATCTGAGTGGAAATAAACTAGGAGACTCAGGAATAGAGAAGATCTGTCATCTGTTGGAAAACAAACAATGCAGATTAGAGAAACTTAAGTGTGTATCTTCATTTATTTATATTTCTACATGATAACATGCATTTATAAATGTCCATTTGTCATGACAACTGATTAAGGCTATGTAGGCTGTAATTGTTTTTGTACATTGCTATCTTTATTCTATAAAATATTACAAAATCTAATTAAGCAGATGCTATCGTTAAGGCATTTGTTGCTTATTTGTTGCTTATTACTTTTAAATATATAATTATTAGTTAAATTTTTCTTATGATTTAAATAACACTTTATATGCATTTTGCTTATTTAGTGTAGATCATGAAGTACTTAAGCAATTCTTTAATATACAGGCTTTCAGACTGCAGTATCACAGAAGAAGGTTATGAAGCTCTGGCTTCAGCTCTGAGATCAAACCCTTCACACCTGATAGAGCTGGATCTCACAGGAAATGATCCTGGACAATCAGGAGTGAAGGAGCTCAATGATTTACTACAGGATGGACAGTGTTCATTAAAGACCATCAGGTAATAAAAGCTTTTAGATATTTAAAAATAAACATTGATGTTTTTTGTATTTATTTTTGTAACAGTTTTTCTCAGAGTTTTGTAATACAATGTAAAAAATAACTGATTGTGCTTGTTTCTTTTATTTGAATAATACAAATGTTCTCAGTGAAACTGGAGACAATTATCATAACTGTAACTTCAACCACATTTTACACACATTTTACATTAATACTACACTGGAGTAGAGGTGTACAGTATTTAGGTGGCTGAGATATTATTGGCTGATCACTGGGAAAATTCAGTTATTATTATAGCACTGATAATGGATTTTACACTAATATTTTCACAGATAAGTAGTTTTGCTATATTTATGTTCACAAGAGAATATCTGATGATTCAGTGTATTTGTCAGCTGGTGTCACGTGTGTTTAGACACATTAAATTATATCACATTATCATTTTCTGTTAGTATTATTTTTGGCCATGTTTTATTTTAATCATCTGCTGTAATTAAAGATATGCTGTTTATGTGTTGTGTTTATGTGTAAGGAAGTAATAAGTGAAAACACATTTCTGTACTTTCTGTTGCTGGTGTTTGCTTATACATGAAAATGGCATATGTTTTTAATTCTGTGTGTTGTTTTATCTTTATTGCATGCTGTAAATTTAATTTTAGTTTAATTCATTGAGACAAATGTTTGTAGTTAATTATTCTACTCTGTTTAGAGATTCATTCAGAATGGGAGCTCTTAAAGGCATAAAATTGGAATATTATCTAATCTGTAATTCTGCTTCCTGTAGGTTTCTGAAAAGTCCTGCTGCAGAGGAAGCGTGTGATTATCTCACTGAAGTTCTGGGTAAAAGTCCATTACTATTGACAGAACTGGATCTGAGTGAAGATAAATTAGGAGATCTGGATTGGGAGAAACTCTCTGCTCTTTTGATGGACTCTCATAGCAAAGTGGAGAAAATTAAGTGAGTGAACATGATTTATATATATGATTCATATGATTTTATAACTTCTGTTTCGTCATTATTAGACTGTCAGTCACATGTGTGAGCAAATATAAAGAATTATTGATTTGTTGTTTGTTGAATATGTGCTGAATAATAAATAATGCTGTTTTTGTGTTCAGGCTGAATAATTGTGAGCTGACAGAGAAAAGCTGTTCAGTTCTAGCTACTGTTCTCTCCTCCAAAACCATCCTGAAAGAGATGAACCTGAACAACAGCCGTCTGCTGGACTCAGGAGTCAAAGAGATCTGTGAGGGACTGAAGAATCCTGTGTGTGAACTGAAGATACTCAAGTGAGTACATTTCACCATCATTCAACACACACATATATATATATATATATATATATATATATATATATATATAAAATGACAAATGCATACAACAAATTTTTAAAACTTAACATTTAAATGAAAAACAAAAAATGAAGCTAAAAACAATTCAAAATATTAAAGAACAAAAGGTATAAGAGTATAATAATGATTCTAACATAACACTAAGCCAAAGCTCAAAAAAACAACTACATATATGTGTATGTACAACCATACACACACATATATATATATATATATACATTATTTCATTTCCATTTAGTTTGTTGAAGTATTAAAATAACTCAAATTAAATAAAACTAAAACTTAATAAAAGACCGATACAGACATAATAAATTCAGACATAATTTAACTAAAATTGAAATAAATAACAAATACAAATCAAACGACAGTAGTTTATCAGTAATCCTAAAAAATAACACTACCAAACTTACATGCTAAAAAACAACAACTTACTTACACAGTGTTTCCCCTAGGTTTACGGGAAGGTTTACAACTCCTTTTTAATGGTTAAATAAAATTGTATTCATCAAAAAGCATGTCTAAAATAATTAAAATCATGAAACTTAAACAATTTAACATCAATTTATTAAAAGTTTACATGCTAAAAAACAACAACTTACTTACACAGTGTTTCCCCTAGGTTTACGGGAAGGTTTACAAGTCCTTTTTAATGGTTAAATAAAATTGTATTCATCAAAAAGCATGTCTAAAATAATTAAAATCATGAAACTTAAACAATTTAACATCAATTTATTAAAAGTTTAACAAAAATTACATGTTTAGGGCCCTATGAAATTTTTTTTTTCCAACCTTATGTTTTATTGTTGCCAAATTCTGATTTAGCATGTCTAATTATTTGAAAGCATAAAAACAAGTTACATTTATTCTTACAATAGCCTTATGATTTTTTGCTCAAATTCTGTGTTGTGTATTTACATTAAGGCATAAAATATTCATTTAATCTATCTTTTAAGTAATGAAAATTAAACAAATAATGTTTTTTGGGAAATAAATGTAATTTAATATTACAATTAAAACATTGAAAAAATATTGTATGATTATTCCTTAAAAATAAGGTTTTAATAATTTTAGTAGTAGTAATAGTAGCCTATTACGTACAGTCTACTGAACAACAGTAATATATTTCTGCCGCAATGCCTTCAAGTTAAACCGAACTTTTATTTTGATGGGTTGCCGTGAATACTTTTACATTTCTCTGTGTATATGATATGAGGATAGTTTTACTCAAATGAAACGGTCAAATGCTCATGAAGTGACTCTCAGGGCAGATCTGGAGATGTTGTTCATGTATTTATGTCCTCATTCAGTGAGACGGCAGATGCTAAAATCACCGCAAGCATCACGTGCGCTTCAGTACAAGTGGTAAACAAAACTGCACGTCTGCGCCATTCATTAACACAGAGACACGAAGAATTCATATTTAAATAGTCGTTTTGCGGCTTAATATTTACAAATACTAGTAGGAGTGGGAGTGTGCTCACTTGTGTGTACGTGTGTGTGTGTGAGCGCGCGCGCGCATCGGGGCGGAACTCCACTGTGCGTGATACAAAGAGTGCGACCATAACGTAGAGACTGAAATGACATGCCGTCGTGTAAATAAGATAAATAGCATAAGGCTATTTAGTTTGTTTAACCCTCTACCGCATGGTGTAGCCATATGGCAACATACTCTTTGTGTTAATTTCCTTGCCACTGTCTCTTTAAGAGAACATTCTCGTTTTTTTGTTGTTGGAAAGAGAAGACCTTAGTTTAGCCAATGATGTGCTTTGATTAAGTCACATGACATGCAGTTTTTTTTCTGTGGCGAGATTTCTGACAGACTGCCGTCTCTTGTCGGTAGTTGCTGAAAGCAAACTAAAACGTCAGTAATAAACAAGGACCAGTCCGTGTCACTTCTACAAAAATATCTAAAACATCACTGTTATGATGTTATGATGACATATTCACCTCTCAAAAAAGTTTTTATAAAATTAGTTTAGTTGGTAAATCATTCAAATGTATGTGTAACTGTGCAACAGTGGAATGACATTATTACAATAGTTTATCTAGCTAGCAAGGTCAGCTGCAATTTGTTAAGCTGTAACAATAACAACATTAATACTAGTGAAATAATATTGATTAGTCGTATGTTAAGGGCATTTGTATTATGGATATAATCAAATTGAAATGGCAATTTTACTTTTGATTAAATATGAATACAGGTAACATTACATCAGTGAGCACGGCCATATTCTATAGTAAGGTAAAGAAGAAAAGGGCAGAACTTGCTCTTCCTGCACATGAAAAAACTGCTTTGTGAAGTTTCATACATAAAAAAGGTGATCTTTCAATGATTATTGGGGGAGGGGGGGGAGGCTCATGTTCATAGTCTTCCACTCAAGAGATTGCATAATGCTGAATTTTCATGAACTGCACTGTTTTTGGTTTTACGTCAGGGTTTTATGATACATTATATATAATATTATACTTGTTTTAACTGTATAAATTTGCAGTTTAAATAATATTCATGAAAAATTTAATGAAATTAAAACAATTATAAATCATTATTCAGCAAAAAAATAATAGAATAAATAAAAGCACAAGTTGTTGGAAAGTATGTATAAGGTGTCAATTATAAGTAAGTACTGTGTTAAAGTTTATATTAACACCAATTGAATCAACACAAACAACATTACAACAAACAACAAGTTAGATCCACTATTGTATGCAGTTGCCGTATGGCAACATATCATAAAGTACCTTAAAATAATGTTTTTTTTTTCAAAAAATTTTTTTTTACAGCACTTCAAGTTAAGCCATTCTTAGAAAAGAAAAAGATTCAAATATTTTTTTCTATAGGTCTATCATAATGCGTGCGGTAAAAGAACAAGGTATATACCTGTTCTATAGGAAAGGTGACTTTAAATTATTTCTGTTGTGATCTGGCGCTATAGAGAAAATATAATTAAATAAAATTAACTTGACATTCAGGGGGGGCGGGCCGCCCCCCTAAAATAATGGCAGGGGAAACACTGCTTACACATAGTAAGAAATGGTTATAAAAACTGAAACAGAAGTGAAACAAGTAGTGGGAAAGAGGAGAAATAAAAAGTGATACTTATCCGTTGCCGGTGTCCCTGCGTGGTGGAGTCGCACGGTAGAGACGATGGTCTTTACACTCTTCGGTCTGCACACGAGGAGTCCTTCACACGACGGCTGCTGCGGTAAACTAAGCTTTTTTATACCCGTCTAACAAAATACTAAATTAATTCAGCTGGACACATATTCCTTATTTTTTCCACAACAAATGGCCAAGCAAGTGCAGACACTGACAAGATATGCGATACAGAACGAGACCAAACGTGATATCAGCACGTCTCCATACAGTAAACAAAACAAGCGTTTCCTAGCAACGACAACTACACTAAACTCTAATGAGACAAATACACAAATACACAAGAAGTAAATACACTTACGAGCTGCTTTTAACTTCTGCTGATAAAGACTGCTTCTCTCAAAGAGTATTTCTTTACACTGTTTTCTGCTGGCGCTTGAACACACTTTCCTTATTTTTTCCACAACAAATGGCCAAGCAAGCGCAGACACTGACAAGATACGCCATACAGAATGAGACCAAACGCGATATGCACACGTATATATATAATGTATGTATATATGTATATCTAGATTTTAATCGGTTCACCTCCAATAGTGGAAATAATTGAATAATACTATGTTATTTTTGTTGTAGACAGTGGTTTTCATTTACTAACTGTGCATAGATAACACATTTGTGCATGTTTACACAAAATTCATGTCATTATTAACCTTACAACAGTGTTATCTCTTATCATAGTAATAAAATAAATAAATAAAATAGCTATAACATTTGTTCACAATTATATTTTTCCTAGGTTAAGGATGAAATTTTGAAACAAAGCACATCATGTAAAAATCAGTCTCTTACTTTCTTAAGTATATTTCTAATACTGTAAATAACCCAAGTAGGGTTGAAAATTAATAGGGACTTTGGGCAAAAAATGACACTAAAATAAGCAAACATTCACCCCAAATTCAAGATTTAATTTAGATCTGCTGATGTTACATCAGATTTTCTTTTTAGGCATGTTGCAATCACACATGAGGAGTTTTTGTAAGAGGACAGAACTCACATCACATTCAGTGATGGAGATGTTCTTTGCTCACTTTCTGTATAAAATGTATTCCCAGTTTGAAAAAATATAGGAATATTTTTTATGCTACTAAAAGAACCAATTTATTTTTTAATGCGTATAAAGCAATGAACTAATTAATAAACGGTTCTTAGCCATGAATAAGACGTGCCATTTCATTTCATTTTTTTTTTTTTTATCCTATTGTCTCCTTGGTCATTATCTTCAGGGGTTTTGGTTCTTTTGCTGTTGTAGACTGTTAGAAAATTAATCTGATGAAGTGATATGAAACTGTAATGCAGTCAATACCTGCCTGGAACTACTGTAACTGTGCAGTTATTCAAAATAATCAACACATCTGTAGCCAATCAGAATCATGCATTCATTTTTCTAATCAAATCTTACATTAATGGTGATTGTGCACTGAATGAATGGATGAATTTGAACCATAATGTTGCTTTTAATTCATGTTTTTATTTTCTCTAGTCTTTCAGACTGCAGTATCACTGAAGAAGGTTATAAAGCTCTGGCTTCTGCTCTGAGATCAAACCCTTCACACCTGATAGAGCTGGATCTCACAGGAAATGATCCTGGACAATCAGGAGTGAAGCAGCTCAGTGATTTACTACAGGATCCAAACTATCAACTGAAGACACTGAGGTGAGTGTCCTTAAGTGCAATAAATGTAAGATTTTAGCTGAAATGCAATTAAACCATCAAACCATCTTTTATCTCTGTGTCCAACATTTACATGTACATGCATTTGTGGTGTGAAAAGCCTACCAAGTGCATCAAGATGATTTTCATTGTTTCCTGATCTTCATCTCGTTGTAGAAGGCAGCACTGCAATGAACAGTTGTGAAATGTCAGTGTACTTCTGTCTCCAGGTTGTTACAAAATCCTGCTGCAGATGAAGCCTGTCAGTATGTGATTAAACATCTGGGAGAAAACCCGTTACTCCTGAGAGAGCTGAATCTGAGTGAATGTGAACTAGGAGACACACGAGTGAATCAGATCTCTGCTCTACTTCAGGATAAACACTGTGAACTCAACACACTGATGTGAGTATTGGGTTTATTTATTGCTTCACATTTAAAGTATCTTATAGAGATGAGATAAACGGCACAGTGACCAAAAAACAATAATAAAGTACTTTGTAAATTCTCTCCTGTTCATAATTTTAGTCTGCGTAAGTGTGGTCTAACAGAGGAAAGCTGTTCAGCTCTCGCTACAGTCCTGAGATCAAACTCCAGTCTGAAAGTACTTGACATGAGCAACAATAATCTGCAGGATTCAGGAGTGAAGAAACTCCAGAACGGATTAGAAAATACAAACTGCACACTGAAGAAACTCAGGTGAGTTCAATTATCATTCATTGCATGTAACATTTTTTTTTTCATAATAAAATGTATATTTTAACAGTAAGAAATATGTTTTTAATTCTATAAATCACATAATACTTTTTGATCATTATAAAACTTCTTTTTCCAAATAGACTTTCAGACTGCAGTATCACAGAAGAAGGTTATAAAGCTCTGGCTTCAGCTCTGAGATCAAACCCTTCACACCTGATAGATCTGGATCTCAGAGGAAATGATCCTGGACAATCAGGAGTGAAGGAGCTCAGTGATTTACTACAGGATCCAAACTATCAACTGAAGACACTGAGGTGAGATGTGATGAGATGATACAAAATAAATGACATGCAGGCTAAATATTCATACATAATATTATTTCAGTAATACAATAAGCTTGATTTGGTGCATCTGAGGTACTGTGTTGTTGGTGACAAAGTGTTGTGGTATAAGCTACAGTACTGTTTAAATAGACATTATGAGCCACTAAATGTGCTGATACTCAGTAGTTTGTTACTAACTTTTTCTGAATGCACTGTAGTTTAATTTCGATCAAGCCCAGATTCTCAACACTGTCACTCTACAGCAGATCTATGAGTCTCCAGTTCTTCACAAACATGTGGTGTCTTGAAAGATCTTTTGCTCTTCTGCTCCTCATGACATTTGCACTGTTGCATTGTTTCTGTTTTTTGACATCACTGTTTTTTGACATTTGGATGTCAAATAATAATACTTTTTATGTTCAAAGCTTGTCATTAGGAACAATAATGAATTCTGTTTTATCAACATGTTTTGTAAAGCAGTGGACATTTATTTCAGAATTAAAATGAATCCGGCTTTACCTTTTCCAGGTTTTTGAGAAGTCCTGCTGCAGAAGAAGCCTGTCAGTATGTGACTGGAATTGTGGGTAAAAACCCGTTACTCCTGAGAGAACTGAATCTGAGTGAACGTGAACTAGGAGACACACGAGTGAATCAGATCTCTGCTCTGCTGCAGGATAAACACTGTAAACTCAACACACTGATGTGAGTATCTTACATCATTTAACATGTATTTGATAATACTATTTTCTCATTTGTTTGAGCCAGAGGCGTCACAATGTGAAGTATTAAAATTAAACAGGCCATTAAAAACAAATAATTTTCAAAAAATGACAATTAGCTTTTAAACAGTAGGCCAAGTCACTTTGATCATGGGTCATTATTAATTATTTCAGTTACTGTAGAGAGAGAGCAATGGTTTTCTTACAGATCTTACAAACTCTTCAATACAAAAATGCAAAATTTCAACAATTTAGTGCCTGTTTCAGAACAAAGCAAATTAATGATGTATCAACAGATCGGCCTCCAGTCTTTATCGGCTGATGTTCAACTTAATCCTTTAGTCCTGCTTAAATTCAGGGACAGTTTTTATTCATTTATTTTTTTAATTGCAGCAAGCACACATACAGCACTACTTTAATGAAAGAACACTTGATCAGATTAATCTTTAATGTTTGTTGTTCATGTCAGTTCACCATGCGTAATGTTAAGAGATACAACTTTTTATTAAAAAAATGCTGTAGACGTATTGTTCATCATTAGTTCTTGTTAACTAATGTAGTTAACTAAGGAAACCTTACTGTATGTAGCTGGGAACAGCAGACCTAAACATATTTGCCAGTTGAGCGAAAGGAAACATTGACAGAAGAACCGGTCTTAAAAGTGACATGAAGTGAATGCATCTGGAAAGAAGTAATGCTTTACAAAGGAAAATGCTGTTCGAGATCATTTCAAGTGTGACTTTCAGAAGACAAATTACAATCAGGCAAACGATCCAAATCCTCCAAAACCTTAATTGATTTTCATAGATCTGATTCATTGTCTTTTCTCTTTCTGTCTTCAGTCTGTGTGGATGCAGTATTACAGAGAAACAGTGTCTCATCCTGACGTCAGCTCTGTGTTCAAACCTTTCACACCTGAGAGAACTGGACCTGAGTGAGAATAAACTAGAAAACAAAGGAGTGAAGCATGTATCTGAAACACTGAAGGATGTACGCTGTAAACTGGAGAGATTGAGGTCATTAACATTCACATACAAGAAACAAAATGATTCAAATCACTTCCAACTGTTTTTAAACAAAGACACTTTATAGTCTGTATATTGTAAAGAGCCTGAGTATTTTGTGATCTGGTGAAGTCAAGATGATCTCTCTTTCTGTGTCTTTACAGAATGTTTTATTTTCTGCTTTTCTCTTTTCCCCAATATAGGTTAAGAGGCTGTGATATAACAGAAGAAGGTTGTTCTGCTGTGACTTCAGCTCTGAAATCAAACCCATCACATCTGAGAGAACTGGACCTCAGTGTGAATAAACTAGGAGACTCTGGATTTGAAAACCTCGGTGATCTACTGAAGAACCCACAATGCAAGCTGGAAATACTAGCGTTAGTAACATTATACTGTACAGCAGTTACAGTGTGATTAAAAATCATTTATTAGTTAAACAGGCCCAGTTTACAGTATTTAAACTGTAGCACTGCATCTGTACTGCAACTGTATTTCTCTGTTGGTCACACTTAATAATAGGCATCTCTAACTAGGAAATAATTGGGTTTAATGTAAAGTATTTGATAAACTGTACTGGTTGTGTACGTGTTCTGCAGAAATCTGTACAGCTACTCTGTATTACTCTAGCTATTGTATTTCTCTGTTGGTCAAACTTAATAATAGGTGTCTCTAACTAGGAAATAATTTGGTTTAATTTAAAATATTTGATTAAATGTACTGGTTGTGTACATGTTCTGCAGAAATATGATGAGATTCACATTTGCTGCAACAATAGATGAGAGACAAAAAAAAATGTATGTCTAGTTTGTTTTTTTTAATGAATGGGAAGAAAACAACAGTTTCTGGCATTTGGAACTTAAAAACAATTAAAAACAGTTAAACTATGGCAACTAAAGATTATATGGAGGACTATATGCCTAATGTTGCACTTTTATAAGATGCCATCGAGAATCTGAACCTTTGTCTTTCTTTTTCTGTCTTCAGTCTGTGTAAATGCAGTATTAAAGAGAAGCAGTGTGTCTTCCTGACTTCAGCTCTGAAATCAAACCCATCACACCTGAGAGAGCTGGACCTCAGTGGAAATGAACTTAAACACACAAGAGTGAATAAATTGTATGATATACTGAAGGATCCATGCTGTAAACTGGAGAGATTGAGGTGAGGAACATTCACGTACAACAAACAATTTAGTGTTTTGGTATATTAATGAAACAGAATGAAAAAAATATATATATTTGTCTCATTTCTCTGAATGCAGGTTAAGGTCTTGTGATATAAAAGCTGAAGATTGTTCAGCTCTGACTTCAGCTCTGAAATCAAACCCATCACACCTGAGAGAGCTGGACCTCAGTGGAAATGAACTTAAACACACAAGAGTGAATAAATTGTATGATATACTGAAGGATCCATGCTGTAAACTGGAGAGATTGAGGTGAGGAACATTCACGTACAACAAACAATTTAGTGTTTTGGTATATTAATGAAACAGAATGAAAAAAATATATATATTTGTCTCATTTCTCTGAATGCAGGTTAAGGTCTTGTGATATAAAAGCTGAAGATTGTTCAGCTCTGACTTCAGCTCTGAAATCAAACCCATCACACCTGAGAGAGCTGGACCTGAGTGGGAATGAAATAGGACAATCGAGAGTGGAAAACCTCGGTGATCTACTGATGAACCCACAATGCACGCTGGAGAAACTAGCGTTAGTAATATTATACTGTACAGCAGTTACAGTGTGATTAAAGTATATTATATTATGAGCTAATGGACTGATGGTTCAGTATTTCTGTCAGCAGAAATATTTATATGCTGAAATCTGACAAAACTTTGCTGCAAAATGAGACAGAAGTGAGCGGACAAAAACTTGCATGACAATAGATTATTCTGACAAGAGTTAAATGGTTTCTATAACACTGATGGTGCTTTTCACTAAATCTAAAATGGGTCATGAAATGCATGTGTCTGGAGGTTAGCTTATGAAGTTAGCAATGTTTTTTTTCCCCCCAGAAGTTTGTAAATGTTTGTCAAATTGATAATTTTCTATCCTCATTTTAACTTTGTCAAAAACACTCTGATTCGGTGGGTGTTACGATTTCAGAAACGCAAGTAGACGTCCACTACTTGTGATTTATAATAGCAACAGTAACAAACTACACCAGCATGCAGTAAATTTAACTTGACTACGCTTTCTTCACTTAATATACTTTTATTCCATTTAAAACTGAAAGAACAGTAAACTACACTAAAATGGCTTTAAATTGAGATTGTGATTTTTCTCACATTAAGAATGTGAAAATAGTCCATTGAAATGTTTCAGTCAGTTCTACATTTATAATTCACAAAATCAGATCTGCATTTATAACATATATGTATTTATATATATTTGACTGAGTGATGATTGTCTAAACTTGGGTTGAATCTAATATCCTCAAATCCTGGTTAGTAATTGGTTTATAGTTCTATAATATATATAATATAATCTATAATAATATTTTCATGCTTCTGCTGGTGTATTAGTGTGATATATGACATTTAGTTATGATGCATTTAACTCACACATGAACTTAACATGGATCTGAGTCATTGTCTTTTCTCTTGTCTTCAGTCTGTGTAGATGCAGTATTACAGAGAAACAGTGTCTCATCCTGACTTCAGCTCTGAAATCAAACCCATCACTCCTGAGAAAACTGGACCTCAGTCAGAATAAAATAGAAAACACAGGAGTGAATCACTTATGTGACGTACTGAAGGATTCACGCTGTAAACTGGAGAGATTGAGGTGAGGAACATGCTTAAAATCATTTCAACTTTGCAATTTAACTATAACACTTTTACTCAATATCTCACAAAGAGTCTGAGTTCACGTTATATTTGTGGAAAATAATTCCTGTTGTGTTTTATGGTTTGATGGAAATAGGGTGTGAAATAAACACCTGACAGGTACCAAACACATGACAAACACGGGTGATCATTTCATTACCGATTAGCTTTAAATGTGGACTGTGGCACAAAGAACCTCAGTAACAGTAACATCACTAACAGTCATGAAGAAATGTGTAACTACAAGATACTTTTTAAAGATGGCAGAGGCCACAGAGTGAACAACAGCGGGGTAACAGTATCAGCCAAACTGCCCGAAGTACATGTGCCTCAAACCAGACAGTGTATAAGCAACGGAGTGCAAAAAAGGCAATTAGTTTAATGCAAGAAATGATGTTTGTGATAAGAGTAACTGTAATGATATTATAACATTAACAGAAAATAACATTGATAAGCTGCAGAAGAGTGAATGTGTTCCTGCAGAATCTTCTTTCTCTGACACTTCGATTGGGCTTTTATTTTTCTTTATTATGTAGAATTTGTTGATTTTTAAACTGCCCTGCTTCCTTCATTTATATTTTAAAACATCAGGCAGCTTCTGTTGGTCAATACTGTGAATTTCTCTGTCAGATTTGAACTCAATACAAAAGTCATCATGTGGGGAAATAAATTGTACATTTTAAAAGTAAATGCATCGGTCTGGTGCTCTTTCAGGGAAAATGAAGAAGCTGGATCTGTTAAGAGTTTTGTGAGGTTTTTTTTCTCTTTTTTTGGCCATATAAATAACAACTGCACCAAACTGCTAATTTTTGCTCCGTTTGGAATCAAATTGAGCTGTTTCTCCTCCTCAAGTATGAGCCCCATATTCTCACTATATATTACAGTGTATGAGCCATAAAATTCTGATATATCAAATATGACACAAAACATAAAGCACATGAAAACATTTTTCTTTAATATTTGTCTAAAGGTTAAAAAAAAGTCCATTAAAAAAAAATTATTTCATTATTTCAGTCAAGGTTAATAACACATGTATTATTATTTTTAATATAACAAAAAGAAGTTTGAACATAATGCTTTTGAAAATACAATAAAATAGTACGCAAAAATGGGGGGGGGGGGGGGATGCGGGATTCCCAATTATTTTATATTTTTATTATTTGAGTATTTAGTGTTGTTTGATAAACACCAAAACTAATACAAAAATCTGAATGGCTGATTGAAAACATGTAAATATGTTTGACTTCCTTCTCTGTGAAAGGTGCATGTCAGGAACAGAAAGTAGTGCAGTCTGCTTTGTTTATGGGGTTTTCCAGAGAAACCTCTGTTCCACGAGCACCATCTACTGTCAGAGAGTGAACTGCAGATTCATTCAGTCTGTCTCCTTCACTCACAGCGGTTCACTGAAGCAACAGTGCAAGTTTATGTTAATGAGAACTTTCAAATATGTTTGGTTCATTATCAAACTGAGGTGGGACAAATTAGACTATGGCGGGCCACCATAGTTTAAATAATTAATGGGAAACACTGTGAATTTCTCTGCCACTGGAAATCCATTAATGAAATATTCGGGGTTTCTTGAGCACCATCTACTGTCAGAGAGTGAACTGCAGATTCATTCAGTCTGTCTCCTTCACTCACAGCGGTTCACTGAAGCAACAGTGCAAGTTTATGTTAATGAGAACTTTCAAATATGTTTGGTTCATTATCAAACTGAGGTGGGACAAATTAGACTATGGCGGGCCACCATAGTTTAAATAATTAATGGGAAACACTGTGAATTTCTCTGCCACTGGAAATCCATTAATGAAATATTCCTCATCACATGGTTTCTCATTGAAGTGACTGTGATTTTGCCTAGAAAATGATGCTAAGAAATGACAAACATGACTGTGACCTCTGGGTTAATATCACACTCTGGGTTAATATCACACTCTGGGTTAATATCACACTCTGGGTTAAAGGGAAAATAATGTTCTTCCTCTGTCTGCTTGTCTTTCTCTTTCTAGTCTAAATGACTGTGGCATTACAGATGTTGCTTGTTTTGCTCAGTCTTTGGCTGAAACAAAAGTACTGCAGTTTTTAAAAGAGCTTGATCTGAGTAAAAATAAAATAGGAGACTCCAAGAACAAGCTCAGTGATGTGCTACGAGACTCAAACTGTAAACTGAGGTGAGAAAACATCCTTCTGTCGCAGACACACTAACACAAACAGACAAACATCATGTACATTTTTAAAATGTATTATATTTAAAAAATAAAATAAAACAAATATTTTTGTTACAGTCTACTTTGTACTAATTAAAATATAGTAACTAATTTTCAACTTGTTCCACTCAACACTGTTGTTCTCTTCTGGTTCCTCCTTACAGCCTGGAGAAAGAACAACCGCTCTGGAGGGCAGGTGTAAACTACATTAGTGGATGGTTTACTCGGTCTAAAGCTCCGGAGGATCCTGTGAAATCAACAGAACAAGAAAAGTCACCGTCAGATGAGGAATCTTCAGAAGGTTCTCACTATAGTACTGATATAAATCCAGCTCAAGAGGATCCTGTGAAATCAACAGAACAAGAAAAGTCACCGTCAGATGAGGAATCTTCAGAAGGTTCTCACTATAGTACTGATATAAATCCAGCTCAAGAGGATCCTGTGAAATCAACAGAACAAGAAAAGTCACCGTCAGATGAGGAATCTTCAGAAGGTTCTCACTATAGTACTGATATAAATCCAGCTCAAGAGGAACCTGTGAAATCAACGGAACAAGGAAAGTATATTACTATTTAAAAATGATTACTAAAGCATACAGGTGGAAGAAGATTAGACCTTCAAATGAAATAATGCAGCATTATTAGAAACACATGTACACATGAGTAATGTTGAATGCTTTATTGTATGTTTGTATTTATCTGAATGCTATTTTGCATGTTTTACAGGTGAAACAGAGGAGGGAGACGAGGCTCATGAGCGCGCAAAAGAGGTGGATTAGTAAGAATACAAGTCTGTGATATAAGACCTTCATCATAATGATGTCAAGATTAAACTCATCCATAATGAAGCAATTAAAATATTGCTGATCATGACTGTGAATGTAATTTAGCACTTATACATCAAATGACAAACTGAAAGTCTAAAATGAAAATTAAATTATTATGGGCTACATGTACACAGATTCAAATCAGTGATCTATAATGGAGTCATTTTTAGAGATCAGTGGTCCTGTGTCGTATTTATATTTCTTTATACCATTGTTTATTTTACATTTATGTATGTTTCACATTACATTTCTCTTACATTTTATATACAGACTGTTTGTTTAAATGTGTTTTTGTAAGTTCTGTGTCTGTCTCATGAGAAACATGTCTCTGTACATAAGACAAAGCTTTGACTGAAGACAGAGATGTGGATGAATCTGTTCTCTCACACCGGCGCACACTGATCTTTACTAGTTAGAATTTATGTAGCACGTTATGTGCTTTCAATCACTAGATTTTTTTGTTTAGTGATTTTAATCTTCTCTTGTATTGTATTGTAATGTGTTGGCATATTGTAACTATACAAATAAAAAACTTGATTATTTTATTTAGTTTGAAGAGTTCATTAGTGCAATAGCCTATGGAAAGCCGTTGTAACATTTAATCTATAAGCCATACTAGTATCTGTTTCCATGGTACTAGTACTTATTTTTTAGATACTAATATCTTTTCCATTAAGTACTAGTACTTATTCATTAGCTACTAGTGCTTATTATTTAGCTACTAGTGTTTATTCTTTGGGTACTAGTGTTTATTCTTTGGGTACTAGTGTATTTTGTAAAGTTACTAGTACTTATTCATTAGATACTAGTACTTATTCCAATAGTGACTAGTATTTAATTATACTCTTCTTGTTAAGAAAAAATAGAACTAGTACTTATTTTTTAGTTACTAGTAACCTTTTAGACCAGAGATATCCTGAACTTAATAGATACTAGTACTTTTTAAATGAGCATTTCTGCCCAGTATGGTAATCGTATGTTGAATATTAATGAGCCAGCAACATATAGGAGAGAGATTACACAAGAAACAGAAACAAGAAGATGGATGTATTTTTTTTGAGGAAACCACATAGAAAAGAATCAATTATTTGTACACAAGCACATAGAAAACGTATTTTTGTCAGTTTTGTAAACACTGTCATTTCGTTAACATAGTAGCCTAATGTTTTGTTTGGTCATCGAGTGACCTCTAGTGGCAGGATGGAGATAAGACACCAATTTTTTTTCCCTATGTTATTTTCCTATTTTTCCTCCAGTAAAAACAATAAATATCATACCAGGGCTGTATGGTAACTTATTTTGCATATAGCACTGGTGCTGCAGACACTGAATGTGTTTACACTAAAGGGGTCATGTGATGCTTTTTTAAAGATTTAAAGCTTTATTTTATGTATTTGGTGTAACAGAATATGTTGACATGCTTTAATGTTCAAAAAACACTTTATTTTTCAAATACTGTACATTATTGTAGGTCCTCTATGCCCCGCCTCTCTCAAACGCTTTGTTTTCTACAAAGTCCCTCCCCTGCTAACACACGACGTAACAGTTACGTAACGTATTCGTAATTTTTGGTAATTTTGTGACTTACCAACAGACAACGTAATGGATTGAGACAATAACAAAAAGTCAGTTGACTAATTTTAAATGCATGGGTATCGGCTTATCACGTACAAATGAAGTTCATTGTATTTATGCTAACATTTTTAAATTAAGTGTACTTAGTTAAGTTTACCTATTTCATACATAAATGGTGCATAAGACACAGAAACCACAAACCACAGAAACTCTCTTATTAACATATTTAATTTACCATAACACAATAGTACTTCACACCACACAAAAAAACAAACAAAGTATAGTCACTGATTTATGATATGTAATTCTCAAAATGCCTAAATACTACAGCAGCGGAGGACATTATCAATTAATATGTCTTAAAAGAACAGTGGTGAAAAACAAACCAGAACAAATTAATACAAATATTCAAGTTCAAAGGACAATCTAAGGAAGGAAAAATCTAATCAGCTCACTGCAAAAGAAGATAGGAGACAAGTAAGTACCTTTAGCTTGACAGGCTGGAATATTGTTTAGTTTGACTGGCCTGTTATTTATTATTTTACAATTTGCATGCTTGCTGGTATTGAATTTAAGGTTATGGCCACACAAACGTCACACTATTTCACAGCAAATAAAGACTTAACATTCAATAACTTCTTTTTCTTTTTCTTTTAGAAATCCAAGCTTTGTAGATGAAAACTGGAGACATGGTTTTAAAAATAACATTACATTTTTAAATGTCATAAGGCAAGCCTACAAGGCTTAATTTAACGCACAGAAATAAGACTGTGTATGTTTAAGCGCCTTCTGTGTTGATCTTGATGCATTGCAATATTGAGCTGTTCAATTTTATTTCTTATTTAGAAATAAAGAAATAAACAGGATGGTTCTCTTAAATTTCTTGTTTTACTAACATGTATCTTTTAGAGGGTTTGGAGAATTCATTATGAGTCAAACACTTGAGTACTGTTAAAACAACCTGTCTGAATAATCAAGTTTGTTTGGCTGGAAAGTGTGCAATTAACTTTTATGAATAAACTGATAACAAAAACACATCAACACTTTGATTACTAAAATATCTTCACTACTGAATTGCAAAATTATTTTTCTCAGCAACGAGGGGGTAACACAATTAAACTCACAGCGTCGTCGTTAGACGAGAGACGCTGAACTGATGCAATCATGCATCTCTCTTTTTCTCTCTCAATAATTACTTCAAATAAATGCTATAATTCATTCATTCATTCAAATAATAATACACATTACTTTATTTTCTGTGCCTGATTCAAAGTGGACAGAATGGTAGATCTAATGAGCCATAACTGACAAAAAAACCACAACAAACAACCCAGTTGACCCTCCGCTCAAATATTGTGCTGCAAACATCAATATCAGCTTTAAGTTGTCATTGCTGACAAATGAGCATGGAACCAGTGGGAATAATCCACGGCTAGCTGTGCATTAAAGGAATAGTCTATCCTAAAATGAAAAGCAATTTACTGTTTTAATTCCCTATGCCTCTCTTTCTTTTATGGATAACAAATGGATATAAAAAAAAAAAATTCTGCTCACTCTCATCTGTATAATGGCAGTGAATAGCGACCAGGGAATATGTTCTGGGGGAATATGATATGAAATTTTATGCATTTAATGAAAATCCTGATATTGGCCTTTGGTCATGGTCCATAAAATAAAGAAGGCCATACAGCATTAGATCAACACCAGGGTGAGTAAATGATTTCAGTCGATGTATGTGCTCCACATTCATTTCACATGAACAACTGTTCGTATATAAATGTGTTGCTAACATCACATTTCCTCATGTGTTGGTGTGCTACAGTATGGCTATCTCTTTTTTCATACTGTACTATTGAAGTCAGTGTGGTCAACAGAGCAAAGAAACTCATTCAGGTTTAGAACAACTTGTGGTGAGCAAATGACAGAATTTTCTTTTTTACAACCTGCACCAATATAAATACAATAGTGGAGTTAGGTCAGTGTTTATATCAACATCCTAAACCATAAAATGGTGGTTTGTCCTGGAATAAAATCCTGGAATGACCTATTCTACAGCAGGTATAAACAATCTGGTCCCATCGTTTGGGAAATTGATAGAAATGTTATTTTTCCAACATTTGGCCTAATTTCATAATTAGACATTTTTAAATTTTTATTTTGTAAGACTCCAATACAATTATGAAGTAATAATTTTATGACAAATAAATATTTCAGTGAGTAAAACTGTCTATAGTATTAAACACTACACAACATTGTTATTTTAAATTGTCCCTGGATCAGTAGGGAACTCTTGTAATAAAGTTGCGGTCTCTGGAGAGACCTAAAAATGGCTGTCCACCAACGTTTACCATGTCAACAATTCTGTGTTTTTCTGTCAATATGGTATATTTTTCTGTGTCTACATTAATGAGGAAAAAAATTTACTTAAATTATTTTAGCAAATGGCTGCAATATAACAAAGAGTGAAAAATTTAAGGGGGTCTGAATACTTTCCGTACCCACTGTATATTAGATTTTTCCAAACACAAATGGCGTATTAATGAGAGGTAAAATGCTTAAATGAATGTGTGTGGCAGGAATATCTGGACGTGTTGGGCCGCCTCATGGTTCTGGCAGGAAGAAGTGCCAAGCAGGTGCAATGGACCAACGTCTATCAGGACGCGCTGGTGAGAGTCGCTTCACCGCCTGCTGTGTGTGAAACATACGGCCCGCTCTGGTTTCGTCATACTCTGATGCCTCATAAAGCATTGTGAGTTTATTGAGTTTGTGTGATGTGGTTCATTTACAGGGTCTGGGGCTGGTGGTGACGGGGACGATGCCGGTGTTCAACCTCACTGTGGACGGAAACTCTCAGGTGATGCTCAGTCACTGATGGATCAGCACTGACTATGAACTCCGTTGTGTTCATATCATTGATGTCAGTGTTTGTGTGTTCAGAATCAGCTGATTTTAGGGGTGATGGGAGTCGATGTTCATCTGGATGAGCTGAAGAGACTCACGCCACAATACAAGGTGAACTTTATCACACTGAAAAACCTGTGATTGTTACATTGAGCTACGTGAACATTTTCATTGTCAGATTTTGTGTGGCTTTTGAGTAAATGTTGTTAAAAAAAATTATATTTAATGCATTTATTATAAGCAATTTTGTATATGTTTATGTATATAAATTAGGTAAACATACTTACTATTAGTTGCACGTACACATATATTCACACAATCCTTAAAACGGGGCATTTCTAATGAATTAAACTTATTAACTATTGACTATTAACACATCTACACATCCAGCCTCAATATATACTACAATATATAATACTGTCTTGTATTCCACTCTGCAGAAAGTTTTGGAACAGTCCAAATCACGAACACCGGCGGGAGGGTTCGGAAGAGTTCACTTTCGAGGGGTGGCCTTTCTTACAGTGGGAAAGTAAAATGATCTTTCATCTTCTCTGTGTTTGTCTCTTTCTAGTCTTAATGACTGTGCCATTACAGATGTTTCTTCTTTAACTCCGTCTTTGACAAACACAAAAGCACTGGTGTTTCTTAAAGAGCTTGATCTGAGTAACAGTAACATTGGAAACTCAAAGCAGCAGCTCATTGATGTACTGCGAGACACAAACTGTAAACTGAGGTGAGTAAACATCACTTGGTTGCATTCACCCTAACATGAACAGCCAAATATATGAATACAATTTGTGTTTTAAATGTTATATTTAAAACATTATTATTGTTTTAGAAATATATGTACGACAAATAGTTTTAAATGTGTAACTAATAAAAAACATTGGCTTACTAGGTGCACTGGTGAAAACTTCATTGGGAACTTTGGTGGACGGATTACATCTAAAGCTCAACAGCATAAAACCAGTCATCACCAGGTGAGAGATCCCTAGAAGGCCCTCACTAATACTGTAATAAATGAATATGTGTGATGTCTGAATACTAAAATGTAAAATGTCTTTGAGAATGGGGATTTTTGGCAAGATGTCACCAAACAGCAATTCATAATGCAAACGCTATTCAAAACCTACAGCTATGAATTTAATGTCTTTATACACACATGCTTTTTTATTTAAACAGCTTCAAATAATATTATTTTAATAAATGTGAAGTTTATTATACTAGCTTTTGTTTATGATTATTTGAAATTATGACTAATGCATACAGGTGGAAGAGGCTCTGACTTTAAAATTACCATATTACAACTTTTTCGCAAATAAACAATGCTGCATTAATAGAAATATGCATGCGTGATATTGAATGATGGTTGTTAGTATTCATACAAATCATTTTGTTTAATTTACAGGTGAAATTGAGGAGGAAGAAAAGCTCTGAGGTGGGCTAGCAGGAATATCAATCTTTAGCATAAGGCCTACATCATAATGATGTTGGAATTAAAGTCACCTATACTGAAGCATTTAAAATATTGCTCATTATAATTGGGTTGTCAAATTTAGAATTCAAATATATCAAATGATATAAACCAACTGAAAGTCTGAAATGAAAGTTGTCAATCATCTGTAAATGGCCTACATTTGCAGATTTAGTACTTTTAATTTCGTTTTTTTATTTCTGTATACATTTAATGTACATTTATGTCAATTTTACATCATATCTCCCTTTATATATTCAGTATATTGATTGTTTAAATGTCTATTAAATCAGTTATTGTATGTGTTTGTCTGATAATGCACATATATTGTCTTAGTTCTGTGAAGAAACATCCAAGTAATAGTTTATTTTTGTTTCATTACACTCTGTACATTAAACGATGATACTTTGACTGATAAAAGAGGTATGGATGGAGTCTGTCCTCCTACAGCCCAGACTTACTAAACTTACTAAACTTTAGTATTACCGGTTAAAAGCATTTATGTACCCAGTTTCCTCCTCCTTTGAAGTTCTTGCTTTCACCTGCACCATTTCAGAAAGTCTGCATTTTGGATTTGCATTTTGCTTAATCTTCTTTTCTGCCAGTGTATTGTATTGTAATATGCATTGATGTATTGTAAATATACAGTAAAGAACTTGATCATTTCATTTGTTTAAAGGGTCATTAGTTCACTTTTTATATTGCTTGTGTGTGTGTGTGTGTCTTTTATTTTATAGGAAGAGGGAGTGCAGACTGAAAGGTAGGGATGAGATCGGGACTTGATCCAGATCAGATTCAAACCTGCATCCCAGTGAGTCAATAGCTCCTCCATGTGCTGAATGAACACGGTCTGATGTTTAAAACAAGATTTTTGAAGGATTTCTGCCTTTATCCTCTTGAGCATCTATATTTGTATTTTACTAAAACACATTTACTTTCCATCAACACTTGTATTTTGTACACAATGTATCAAAATAATTTAAGTTGAAAATAAAAAATGAGCGAGGTGACATTTTGCTGTGAACAGAGACTTGGATATAATTTTATGTCAGGTCAGTTTGAATACAAATATGGACTAAACTGGGTCCATAGGCAGTGTACAGGTGCATCTCAAAAAATGTGTATATCCTGAAAAAGTACTTTTTTGTAACTTATTTCAAAAAGTGAAACTCATATATTCAAGATTCATTGCATGTAAAGTAAAACATTTCAAAAGTTTTTTTAATTTTTTTATTTTTATGATTAGAGCTTATAGCATATGAAGTCAAAAATACAGTATCTCACAATATTACATTTACATTTGAGTTTCATTAAATGACCATCCCTACAGTATACATTCTGGGTATCTCTTGTTCTTTGAAACCACAATAACGGGGAAGACTGCTGACCTGGCAATGGTCCAGAAGACGATCATTGACACCCTCCACAAAGAGGGTAAGTCACAGAAGGTCATTACTGAAAGGGCCGGCTGTTCACAGAGTGCTGTATCAAAGCATATTAAATGCAAAGTTGACCGGAAGGAAGAAATTGGGTAGGAAAAGGTGCACAAGCAACAGGGATGACCGCATGCTTTAGAATACTGTCAAGCAAAGCCGATTCAAACACTTGGGAGAGCTTCACAAGGAGTGGACTGAAGCTGGAGTCAGTGCATCAAGAGTCACCACGCTCAGATGTCTTCAGGAAAAGGGCTACCAAGCCACTTCTGAAACAGAAACAACATCAGAAGCATCTTACCTGGGCTAAGGAGAAAAAGAACTGGACTATTGCTCAGTGATCCAAAGTCCTCTTTTCAGATGAAAGTAAATTTTGCACTTCATTTGGAAATCAAGGTCTGGAGTCTGGAGGAAGACTGGAGAGGCACAGAATCCAAGCTGCTTGAAGTCCAGTGTGAAGTTTCTGAAGTCAGTGATGATTTGGGGTGCCGTGACGTCTGCTGGTGTTGCTCCATTCTGTTTTATCAAGTCCAAAGTCTACCAGGATATTTTGGAGCACTTTATGCTGCCATCTGCTGACAAGCTTTATGGAGATGCTGATTTCCTTTCCCAGCAGGACTTTAGCACCTGCCCACAGTGCCAAAACCACTTCCAAGTGGTTTGCTGACCATGATATTACTGTGCTTGATTGGCCAGCCAACATGCCTGCCTTGAACCCCATATTGAATCTATGGGATATTTTCAAGAGAAAGATGAGAAACAGTCGATCCAACAATCCAGACGAGCTGAAGGCTCAGTAGTGCCTCAGCAGTGCCACAGGCTGATCGCTTCCATGCCACACCTCACTGATGCTGGAGTTTGTGCTAAAGGAGCCCCGACCAAGTATTGAGTGCATAAATGAACATAATTTAAAGAACTTAAACTTTTCTGTTTTGCAAATCCTTTTTTTTTGATTGATTTTAGGAAATATTCCAATATTTTGAGATACTGGATTTTTGACTTTCATGAGCTGTAAGCTCTAATCATCCAAATTAAAACAAAAAAAACTTTTGAAATGTTTTACTTTACATATCATGAATCTAGAATATATGAAAGTTTCACTTTTTGAAATAAGCTACAAAAAAATGATACATGTGTGAATATTGATTAATAGAATGTTATTCATATTAATATTGCCATGCCATATTAATACGGTATTAATATTCTAATTATTAGATACATTTACATAATAGACATCCTTAATCTCTGATGGCTCATTCTGCTCTGTTTGTTCTGTTGTTGGTGTTTCTTTGTCTTGACACAAGTACAGTACTTACACTGCATGGTATCTGTTTTGGTATAGCAGCCTTTTAATAAGAATGAGTGCACAAGAACAGTGTTGAACCTGATACCAATACTGCATGTGTAGCATCTCTCTTCCTCTTTTTGTATGTTTTGTTGATGTAACTATACAGAATAAAGAGTTAACTCCTGTTTTATTTTCTGCTCTCTTTCTCTAAGGTACTGTTGTATGACAAATTTTGGTTGTTCTGCACTGACTTCAGCTCTGAAATCAAACCCACCACACCTGAGAGAGCTGGACCTGAGTGGAAATCAACTAGGAGACTCTGGAGTGAAAAACCTCAGTGATCTACTGATGAACCCACAATTCAAGCTGGAGAAACTACAGTTAGTATCATTATACTGTACAGCATTTAAACAGTGATGAAAGCTTATTATGCTGTTAGCTAATGGACTGATGTATATTATGTGTATCAGTAGAAAAAGAATTGGGTTACACTTTACTTGAAGGGGTGCTTTTTATTTTTTACTTTGAATCAATATAAACTTTGTGGTTATAAAAAATATTTCAAATACTGACATCTATCTGACAAATCCTTGCTCCAAAAAAAGAGAGAGATTTGAGAACAGACTAAAAAAATAGTGCAACTTGAGTGATTTGATTATTGTTACATGGCTTTATGGTACTTTATTATGCATTATATTTGTGGAAAATAATTCCTTCTAGTTATGTGTTTTTGATCTGATGAAAACAACGCTTGAAATGAACACCTGCCAAGTACCAAATGTTGGTAAATTTTGGCCATAGAGTCACAGACCACTATGTGGCGTGATAATTTACTAATCAGTTAGCAGGATATGTGCAACTGTGGCAAAAGTATCTTCTCTCTGTCGGTAACATCATTAACAGTCATGAAAAATGTGTAAGTATAAGTATACACTGTAAAGCATTCATGTGAAATCTACAGGAATTTACTGTGTTTGTGCACAGGAAATTACTGTATACTAGTTCACAGTAGAATAGTGTAGTTTCAGTCAAAATTGCAGTAATGTAAGAAGTACTGTGAGTGTCACAGTAACCAGCAATGTATTGTAGAAAACACAACACGCAATTATGTACTGTAGAAAATTACAGTAACCAACAATGTGCTGTAAAAAAAATAATGGATATTATTTATATCCAGCTTAGTTTTCACAAGAAAGCGGGTGCGACTATTTGTAACTTGAATGTGTTTGGCTTCTGGTGTCTTTCGTTTCCAGTTATTTTACCTGTACAAAAACAGCCCATTATACTGCTTTATATAAACTTTTAATTATTATCATATTATTTTAACTTCAGTATCATAATCATAAATTCACCCCCCAGAACGTGATTTCACCGTACTGCCATACACTAGGGTTTTCTGAAACCCAGCCACTGGGATAGAGAAGGAAAACATAGTAGCCTACACTGGCAGCTGGGTTTCCAGCCAATGACTGCATTTGACTACTCACTGTAATTCAATTACATTTTAGGTTTGAATAGAGAATACAGGAAGCAAATGTATTCTTTAGTAAAAATTTAAAAAAGAAAAAATGACCAGAAGGTCATCAAGATTTTATTGTTTTCAACACATCTAGCAATAAGTGAAGAATGATAAATG